>NW_006399858.1:2625334-2650967 GCF_000299155.1 Elephantulus edwardii
AGATAGATTCTATTAAAGAGTAAATGAACGAAGATGGTAAATAATAATAATAATGCCTGAACTACTTCTTTCACCAAAGCTTTAAGAGTGCTTGAAGGTGCAAGCCATTCCTCTGGCCTCTAGTGCAGCCCACCTAACCCACAGAGATGGGGAACAAGGACGTCAAACTCCCACCCCAGCCCAAATCTCAGTCTATCCCTTGCATTTTGTCCAGCAAGGTCCCACAGGGTATATCAATGGAAAACTGTGAGCTGTGGGCACCCGGGCCCCTGCCCAGAAACCGTCAAGCCCCTTGGCCCACAGCACCTCCTCCCCTGGGCACATTCTCCCAAGTAAGCTAGCTGGCCTTCCCTGAAGAAGGCGAGCTGAGCACTCGCCAAACCATCCTGCCTCTCCCCAGATAGGTGTCTGCACAACACTCAAATTCTACTTTATGGACAGAAACACTGTGGACATTAAGTGGCATGCCTGCACTTAGAATTCAGAACTATGTTCCTAAAAAAAAAAAACCCTAAAACTAAGTATTATCCATAGAGATTAAAGAACAGTGAGAATGAAATATTGCTGTTTGAATACTCCAAAGAAAAATTTTTAACAGAAAAAGCAAAACATCTGTCTTCATTTAAAAGCCTGAGTTGTGTGTGATTTCCTGCATCTAAGAACCTCTTTCTGAACTACAAAGAAGCCACAAAACATCACATTTTCCCCTCCCAGCTTCCCCCTTCAAAAGCCCACAAGATGGTGATTAACAAACAGTCCCTTGTCTTTAGGCACAGTTTTAGAAGCCACAAGGAAAAGATAAAAGTTAATTGGAAGAACAAGTTTGTAAACAAATGAGAACTTGGTTGACAAGGAGGAAGCAAACTCCATCTTGATAAGCAAACTGCTCTCCTGGCCCCTGTGGAGGACAAGCAGTGAAATTAGGAAGAGCCAGCCCCGAAGGCTCCAGCTTAAACCCTGACAGAGAAGCCAAAGACATCCCAGCAGTTTTAAGTATGAGCCTGAAGTTCAGGGATTCACAGAGAAACCCACGAACTCTCAGGGAAATCTCCAGTCTAAGAAAGAACTGGGAGCTCAACCTCCAACTCCTAGGAAAGACCTTTCTGCCAACATTCATTTTCAGGTCCTGGTAGCTGTATCATCTTGTACACCCTCCTGATGCTACGCAATCACCTTTGATCAGACATAAACCCTTTCGAGGAATAGAGTTCTGTGGCATAATCCACAATGCTAACCGAAAGCATGCCTCTCAGGTGGTTTGAATCCAGAGAAGACAGTCAATCTCCTCCCCTGTGATTTACAGCCTGGAAAACCTGCTAGGGGTCAGCCATGAGTCAGGTCCAACTAGACAGCAGAGAGAGTAAGTGGTAAGTATATATGTCAGACCTACAATAAATGTTCACCGCAAGAAAATGCCAATTCCATCGCAAACCCACTCCTTTAGGTAAAACATCTGATACTTTCCTGTGGTACCAAGAAATAGAAAATTGAGAATTTTTTTTAATTAAGAATTTTAAACCTAATAATAAGAGCAGGGACGTTAGGGGAGCCTGAGGTATCCAGGTGAAAAAAAACCAAACTCTAATTTGTATTTATGTTGTTGTTGTTGTTGTGTTGGGTGCCGTCAAGTCGGAACAGACCCATAGATGACTTTCCAGCAGGTTTTCAGAGGCAGTTAATTGACAGGAGGAGAATGCCCATCCTTCTGTAGAGCAGCTGGTGGATTTGAACTGCATGCCTTTGGGATTGCAGCACAATTCCTCACCAATGTGTACTTACATAGATCTACTAGTTGCAGGTCTTACGAAAAGTGAAGGTAGCTCCCTACCAGAGCTGGTGAGCATGGCCACCTGGCACTGCCTGCTCCAGTGCTCGAATCACCTGACAGCACTGAGAGCAGAGAAATCTGCCCAGACCGGGACTTACTGAGAAGACATAAAGCCGGCCCCCACCCCCAAAATGCCCAAATCAGAGAGGCAAGAGGAAAAACAATTTTTTTAATATATTTTAGAGTATTACCAGAAGGTAACCACATTTAAAAGGGCAGCTGTAAACTCTAAGGACAAATACATAAAAATACGAAGAAACCCCTCCTACCCACAGCCCTCACATGAAGGGTTTTTCCTGGAATTTTTGCATAGCCATCAAAATTTCACTTATAATTTCGGGATTTCCAGGCCAGTACTGGTCACTCCCTGCTCACCCTATGTAGATTATGATTTTCTCACGTTTACAGAGCAAAGTTCTGTCAGTGAAATTTTATGTGGCTTCTAAGTTACTTTCAGCTGCAGCATTCCACCTTAGGGAATGCTTCACTTTATTATCTAACAGTTCAATCAACTGATTTAACAGAGAGGGGTGTGGAATCACTGTATAAGAGAAGACAGTGTGCCGACATACTCGAACTCCTACTCTAGGACCCACTCTTCTAAATATAAGTATTTAAGACAGATGTGCAAGAAATTACTATTTTTTTAAAAAAAGATTGTTGTTTAAAGTAAATACTATCTCAAGAGAACTTTAAACAAACTGGCTTCCACTATAAGCACCATTCCCAAATAAACTTATCATCCCCTAGAATCAAGTACATTCAAGGGCTGAAATGTCACGTCACTCATATATTACTTCAACCTCAATAAATCTCTCCTTACTCTTCAAATCCTAAGCTGCTTTCTAAAATTGTTCCATAAAAAGCACCAACCTAATTAACAACAGTTTCCTCTGCAACAGTGCCCTTGATTTCACTTATTTACACATTAACTGCAGCCTCTTTTTGGCCAATCCACTCTATTCTCTGTACCATGCCGAGCCTTTTATCTGCCCTGGACAGCATTTTCTCCAGCAGATGAAGTAGATGCCGATTGATTTGCTGTCGAGCATGGTAAATTAATAGCAACAAATTGCTGAGGGCCCGACTCGCTACTCCACCATGCTTCGGCAGTTTTGCTTTATTTGCTCCATGATGGGCAGCAGTCGGCCTCTTCAAGTCAATTTCTTCTTAACAACCTGCAATACTTTTCAATGGTGAAAATAGAGCTGTTCCTTGTAAGTCAGAAATCAATATCCTATTGCCCTTAGAAAATGCTAAACAAGCAGTATTGGCAATCCACTTGGTACTAGAGGGTATCAGATATAATGCAAATCCATACTGCTTCCCTCCTTGTAGTTATTACAGTTTGCTAAAAGGTTCCTAATGTCATTTATCATCATTTACCATCGACCAGAAAGGCTATGATTATGATATCCTATCAGTTGGCAAGGCCCTTTCATTTCTATTCAATTAATATTTTAGCAGCACTCAAATGGTTGTTGCCTAAGTCTTGTAATAAAATTTACATGGCTTGAAGTGGAATAGGAGTTTTCTTGATATGGTTTTTTAAAGGAAGAGCGTCTCACTACAAATATAATAACACACATGTGTCACACACACACACACACACACATAAGCACAAAAATATTCATACTTAACTGCACGGTAATCACTTCTTTCAAATTCTAAGTGTTCCAGGATTCTAAACTTTTCTAAGGAATTCTGAAATTCAAATACTAGCCTGAATTTCTGTTGATGCAAAGAGCACTTCAGATTATAAAGCGTTAACCACAGAAAGTCAGAAGCTGATGGGTAAGGCTCTCCTCTCCAGAATGTGGTATATTCTTCGTACAATTCCTACAGGTTTAATTCACTTTCCTATTGTTCTTAACCTATATCCAATATTCACTTTTTAAAGCCCTAAGTGCTGCTGTCAGATTAAATCAAGGAGGGCTTCCTTAATTACAGCATTCCAGGTGAAAGATGCGAACAGGCATTTAGCAACGCTATCAAGTGCACGCATCTTCATGTTCTGCCCAGGATGGCTAACCCGTTTAGAAGCCATACTGTATTTTTAAAGAGGAAAAATCAGTGGAAAGTGACAGCTCAACTCTGGGCCCAGTTTCCCTTCAAAAACAAAAACAAAACCCCCACACTCAGGGATACAAGCCCAAGATTCTTTTGTTTTTAAAAAAAATTCTGTTGTAAAAAGATTTTCTAAATACGATCCATTTGTCATCTTTACTTTCACACTAGAACTTAAGACAGCAGCGAAGCATTAACTCACATTATAGCCTAGTAGAACACTCCACTCTGAACTGTACCAAGGTTTTTTCCCAGCCTCATTTGCTCAGCTCTATTGATCCCACTAAAGATAACCCAAAATTAGATTCATGTTTTATGCTCTAATTCCATGTCATGTCACCGAGTACTCTTAAAAATAAAAATAAAAAATACACAACCAATTCTACCCGACTGATGCTATTTACTCAGTTACCAAAATTTAAATTAATTATGTTCTCAAACATAATTGTTAAAAATTGGCAACATTATGCAGGCTTAATTAAGATTAAATCCAATTTACTAAATGTACTTTAATTGGTACTAATTACATTAGCTTTCATTTCAGAATGACAAACTCCCCATAGGTTTCATTTTATAGTCCTCTATCAGAGCCAGCCCAGGGTGACTGATGATGAGCATCCAACGGTAAGGGGGGAGCAACACCTACCCCCCCTTGTCACTGCTCTGTGCTTTTATCCTTTTATCAATTTGCTAAGTCACAGAGTCATGACTCCATCACAGCCATCATTTTCTGTTCCAATGAAAAATTTCTCTAAAAATGAATACTCTGTGGCTGGCTGCAGCCAAGAACAAGAGCAGTAACCCAAAAACACACAACGGTTTCAAATATCAGGGCCACCAATTACGAGGGGGCACTTCCAAGGACTCCAGGGACTCCTATTCTTGAACCCTTCGAGACACAAATCTAATAAGTGAATAAGCCTAACCCGATCTTGAGAACTGGGCCCAATTATGCCGCAGGGCAATTTCCCTGCATTATTGCTGCTTTCCATTACAAGGGCATCCACTGAGTGCATCTGGAGGAGAGGCCGAGAGGAACCAAGGCTATCTGCCTAGGAAAACAAATAAAGACAGATATGCCTCTGTGCTTAAGGGGGGAAAGAGAAAATATAATAAGTAGGTGGTTTGCTGGGCTGTCTGTAGCTCATAATGTGATAAACTGCCCCCAGGATTCTTGATATGATTGAATTTAAAGGGGGGGGGTGGAAGGAAAAATGTACTCCGTTCTCAATTTTAAATGGATAGCATTTGAGGCCAGCTGGACAAGAAGATGACAGAATTACAGGGGTATAAAGTGGGTAAAATGAAGGGATCTCACATACTAAAAAAAAAAAAAAATCGTATTTGGCCGAATACAAGTTATAAGCCTCTCAGAAATGTGGAGGGCATAAGAAATCTGAAAACAAGTAGTTAAGGTAAACAAGATACAGAAGAACGAGAACTAAAGGGGTATTAATCATCTGATCCATCTGATCTTTGGAAAGACATTAATTAATCAGGGGTTGGGAGCATAGGAAAGAAACAAAAAAGACATGCAAAATCCAGATCTAAAGTAAAATGTAATGAGTATAGTTAACCAACAGTCTCTGATGTCATTTACTCTTGTGAACAAGATCCATCCATACCATGAATGGTGTTTGTTTAGGTAGAAGATATTTACATTTCTAATCTAAACAGAAATGGCAAAGATGTCAAAATAAGGATTTCATTTTTAACATGCAGCATTCAAATTACACTGTAACACTAATATTGACATAACCAAGAAACAGACAACATAAAACAACAACTGAAATAAAGACCTCAGTTTAACTTTTTGCTTTCCAAATCTGTCCTGTCTAGCAGCCTTCCAAGATCTACTGTCTATTATCCGAGCACGTGAACAGCCATACCCAAAAAAGTCGCCATTTCATATTGTCTAATGACATCCATACCTTGAATACAAGTCGGCAGAGTTCCTCCTGCCTTTTCCCAACAGGCACACATATACACACCCATTTTGAAATGGCTAATGAAACTCGAAGCATCTTCACTAGCAGACTACTAAAAATGTTTGCAAGAAGAATTACTATTACCAAACAATGTACAAAGTGTGTGCAATATGGGTAAGTATGTATATAATGACATACACACACATATATGTGGGTGTCGTTTTTTTTTCTGTCTAGGAAACTTAAGCCAAACGATTCTATTCAATGGGGGAGGGGGGGGAGGGTTTGAGTCATACCTCTCAACACTTTCCATCTAATCATTTCCTCTTTTTTTTTTTTCCTTTGGGCTGAACTAATTGCTAGATTTCAAAACACAGTGTTGAACCTCATCACATCCTTCTAGCAGGCTCATTTGCTCTGTACAAATTTTGGAAGCAATGGTTACAGTTCCTGCTAAGACTCAACTAAGTAGCCTCCTGAGGCCAATACAAGGATTTTACATCAATTTCTTCTGTAGCTCCACAGATTTCACGTTGATCCTCCCAGGTCACCTTCTAGCCATTCTTTCACATCGAGCCACGTAAGGTAGGGCTCCACACTACTTAAATATCACTTTTTCATATTTCCCAACAAAAGCTCTTTCATAAATCAAGTGTGCAATGACCAAAACAGGTCATATAAAAGGAAAACCACATTATATGCAAATTCAGAATCCTGATTTTAAAATGTATGTTTTAGCAAGTATTCAGACAATCAAAACCACATTTTAAAATCACTGAAATTAAAAGAATAGCTTAAAAGGCTGAGAAGCCATACATGAAAAAATAAGATTCAATCCGTACCATCTTTTAAAAGACAAGCAGTCACAAAAACATGCAAAATAAAATTACAAACACAATACTCTTTTAAATTATATCATATTTACCTACTAGCACTTAAAAATGGGTACAAATAACTTACCTGCTTATGCATTTCTATATTCAACCCATAGGACATTTCATAATACTGTCAATGAAGAAAAAGGAGCCAAATTAGTGTCTGTCAACAAGCAATCTAAGTTTCTTCAAAAAGGTCCCAAAATAAAATGTAAGTCAAAATATACAAAATGCGTATGCCTCTGTATTGGGGGGGGGGGGGGAAGACAGCCATGGTCTTTAGTCTAAGAAAATAAGGACTATAAAATAACTCCTAAAACTGAAAAAATGAAGTTCAAACATAGCCGTTTTAACACCACTTTTTACATCTTAAGTGGACAAACCAAAAAATCCTGAGGATCCAGTACCACTCTCATCCCCAGGCATGGGGTCAAGCTAATGGCAAAAGCGTTTCTCCTGCAAATGCTGATGTTTCAAGCAAACTATTCAAAAGGGGGTGCTACTGAAGAGCTGAGTTCTTCATTTTTCATGTACTGCTCACATTAACACATTCAAAGGAAAGACTCCTGATAAATTATGAATGAATTAATTGGGAGCATTCAAGAACACACACACAAATATATTTAATTCTTGTAGTGGAAAAAAAGAACTGTTTTGGGGTGAGTTTTTTTTTGGAGGAAGCTATGTAGTATAACTTACATTACAGAAATTCTTACAGTACAAACCAATTATCAAGATCACAACACTTCTCAAACTAAGACAGTGGCGCGCGCGCACGCACACACACACACACACACACACACTCCCAATTAGTAACAGCAAGCAAGTAAAGACTAAATCTGACAAGGGAATCTATCGACTTTTCTTATGCATCATTCTTTAAAAGTACCACAGCACATTAAAACCTTAACAGTATATAGAAAAACTGGTCAAAATTGTTTGGACTAAGAGCAATAAAACAACAAAGAAAACCACTAACACAGAAACATTTTACTTGTGACTCTAAGCAAAACACAAATGAGGTTTTGTTTTTAATTTTTTTTTTCCAACTATAAAAACAAAGCACAGAAAATTACACCCCACGCAGCTGAACTTTCTGAGAATTCAAATCAAAGCTGGTTGTCAAAGGCAAGTTAGAACATCCAAGAATTACAGGTTGTTAATAGACACATTCCCACAATCTCAACTCTACTGGCACGCAACTAAGATCTATCCTGCAGCCTCCAGCAAATTCTCGCTTTTGGTATCTCAAACTAAGAGGCACTTTGAAATCTGTGACACAGTTTTCTTACCATGACATAATGCCGTTGCATCTCTGTCTTCTCACTCGCTAGTTTCTCGCACTCCAGCTTCAGGCTGTGGGAGACATAATGAAATCTAAGCACAACTCAGAACTTGACTTACATCCTTCAAATCTAAATCTAAATACACAAGCCCTCCTCCAAATCATCACCTACCAGCACCAAATCAACAATCTTCAGCACTGCCATTATTGAAGGGGAGAAGAGAAACAGGTGATTACAACCAGTCTAGACTGGCCCTCTCAATAAAGATCAAATGTGCTGCTGCTGTTCTTAAGTTTTAACAGAAAAAGAAATCTTAGTGAAAATGCATATTCACATCATATAATCATTTAAACAAAAAGAAATAATCAAATTCTCTATATCCAAGTCCAACTATGTCCCTCAAAACAGCACAAGGGATTTTTTTTTCTTCCATGTTCCCAGACCAGATTAATAAAATATATTAATCAAATACATCTTTCATTCTTCCAAAACTGACAGGGTGACTACCCACGAGCAAAGCGTTATCCCGTTCAACAGCAATAGTTCTCCCATTTACAAAATATGAATTAGAGAGCATTGGGCAGCTAGCGGAAGTAAAATGTTTGAAAACCGCTCTAATCTCTTCTGAAAGGAAACATTTTTCCAGCATAAAAGTAATGAAATCGCTCACTCGCGACTGTTCCAGGCTCTGGTCTCTTGGTATTCCATTGGGCCAGGAGAGAAGGAAGATGAAATCAAGCCCGGGGCAATAAAGAACTAAGGAAGTCAAAAGGTCCCTGAATCTCCCCAACCTCCCATTCTCTTGGCCCCAGTAAATCAATATCGAAAGTTTGGCCTCAGCGGTTTGCAAGACTCCCCAGTTTTGATTATGCTGTCTAGTCTTCTAGTTTTGTTGTGCGTTTGTTGTTTTTTTTGTAATTTACGAGACAAATGTTTCATTTCTTTACACCTGCCTAAGAGCAAAGAGGCCCTTCTACTCAAAAGAAAAATGATAATAATGCCTTTGTGGCAGCAAAATCGTGGGGGTTCAGGGGGAAACCAGTGTTTTGTGTGTGGGTTTGGGGGGTGTGGAGGAGACAAGCGCTAAGCAAACAAGAGGATCAGCTAAAGTCAATATCATTACCTGTGGTATTGGGCCTGTAAAAACTGAAACTCTTCCTTAATCCGATCACAGGACTCGGAAATTGTAAATTTAAAGGGTTGAGCAGGCTGATGGGGTGCCTAAAGAACAATAAAATATTTAATTAGCCCACATCACAGGGAGGCAGGGAGCTGGGGAAACACAACACGCGGCGCTCGCAAAGTGGGGGTCGTCTCCCGGGGAGGAAAAGAGCCAATAAAACTCTCCTCCCGCCCCCTCCTCGCGTCCACCAGCCGGGGCAGGCGAAGGTGGCAGAGGGGCCCCCGATCTGCGAGAACCCCAAGGGTTCGAGAACCCGCTCCCTCCCCGCCGAGGGTCTGCGCCCCGCGCCCACCCCCTCCGCACCCGGAACCGAAAGTGGCCCGTCGGGGGGACTCGCGCCATAAGTGTCCGGCGCGGCCAGGCTGGAGGAGGGGACGCGCACGGGGCAGCGCCACCCTCCGGGACCGCCGGCTCGCCCGGGGTCCGCGCCCCGCGCCGCCGTCGAGAGCGCCCCACCCCCATGGGGATCGCAGCGCGGGGACGGCCAGCGGCTCGGCGCGGCTTCCCGGGGCTTCAAAGACAACAATAAGAAAATGGCTACAACTCAGTTGCCTCCGCGCACCCCTCTCGGAGAGCGGCACCGCGCTGGGGGCGGTGGTAGCGCGCGCGGATGGCGGGCCGAGCCCCCAACTCAGCCAGGCCGGGGGCAACAGGGGGCACGCAAGCCCGCGCCCCACTCACCGGGTGTCTGGTCTGCGGATACATCTTGCTCAGGTCGCGAATCATCCAAACAGATTTAGTTGGCTGCTCTAGGCAGAGGCGCGCGGCTCATTGGCTTCAATGGTCCTGAAGCGGCGGCGGCACAGGCGGCCGCCAGGTCCGAGGGCAGCGCGGGCAGTCCTGGTCCCGGCGGCTCTGGCGTGACGCGGGCCGGAGGGACGCGCGGCGGCTGGCTCCCGGCGCCCGGGCCGCTCCGCATTCCCCGCGGGCGTCACTTGCCCGCCGCAGGCATCGTCCGGCGCGTCTCCTGCGACCACGCTCCGCCGCCCGCTCCGCCGAGGCGTCCGCCGAGCCCCGCGCCGGTGCCCCGTCTCCGCTCGGCCGGCAAGTGCGAGCTCCTCGCCCGGCCACCCCCTGGCAGCGCCGCTGGCCCGCTCGCTCGGCGCCCTGCTCCAAACTTTTTATTTGTCTTTTAATTGGTTGTTATTCCTCCGAATGAATGATCTCTCTTCTTTGCTAAAAGCAAACACAAACTCCTCTGGTTCGGAAGAGGTCTCGGCGGTGCTTTTTAGTTTCTCGGAGATTTTTTTTTTTTTCACTTCACAGCAACGATCTTTTAAAAGGCACCTTTTAGCTTCTTTTACCACATCTCATTTCCTTATTTTTCTTCCTTCCTGTTTTTTTTAACCCCAAATTGAAGGGGATTATAAAAATAAGAGTGAAACGCTTGCGGCTTTTTTTTTTTTATTCTCTCTCCTTTCAAACTCTGCGAACGCCACCTCAAAATAATATACAAGTGTGTGAGAGAGGGGGGAAGAAATCAGCCAAAAGCCCAAACACCCGCTCAGAACAGCTCTAACAACACGCTCTGTGTAGGTGACTTCTTTGACCAAATTTAGCAGCAGCTAATCATTAACATTCTGATACATATTCACTATGGTCTGCGAGGGATCGCGGAGCATCCCGGGAGATGTAGTCTGTCGACAGCGACTAAGGCGGAGGATTTGGGCCGATTGACTACAATCACCGGCCCGCCCCGCGACTGCTCTGGGGCGCTCTCTAAGCGCTCCGCCCACTCCCGGCGCAGTAGGCGTCTTCAGCAGCCAATCAGAGATGGCTGAGCATTAATCGCCGCTCTGTGTTACTGCCCATCATTTCACTGCTGACAAATGGCGAGCCAGGGAAGGCAGAGCCGACAGGGATGAAACCCACGTGGGGGCCGGGTGTCGCCTGCGGCTTCAACCAATGAATGGCACGAACTAGGGTTGGCAGAGGCGGGGCGGAGACGGCCCGCCCAAGGCGGAGCTTCGCCTTGGCTGACGTTCTTAGCGCGAGCGTTCGAACCAGGGAAACATTTGTTCAGCTGTCAATCAAAGTAACGTGGGACCGGGCGAAGCATCGGTGGCTGTTGTTGCTGCTGCCTTGGCTGCATCTTCAGAACTGGGTGTTGGTGGTGGCAAAAGGAAGGGGGTGAAGGGGCGGTGAGACTAGGGGTTTGTCGGAGATCTCCTTCCGAGTCTAGTCAGCCCTCCCACCCTAAACACTCGGCCCCTTGTTCCGCGGCCGCGCCAGCAATGCGGACTAATTAGGGTCCAATGTGTCCTTAAAGAGACAAGCTCGGCCTTGTGTAACGCGCCGAAACCCCTGTTGAGACAAGAGAGGGAGGATCACGCTGATCCCACTTCGTTCGGTTCACATCAATTTTACGCGCCGCTGGAGCCGGCATAATTTTCCGTGTGAACGCCGACTCGGGCCCCTGCCCTTGTTTAGAGCCTCAGACGAGGCTGCGCGACGCTGGCCTGGGAGGGGGATCGAGACGGCAGGCGGAGGCGCCCCGCGAGCCTCGGAAGCCGCTGTGATTGCCGTTTAACCCCGAAGCAGAGTCGCTTCCCCCTAACAACTCTGGCAGGAAGCGCCCCAAGGTGCTTCGCCCGGGGGGGTGGCCTCCTCTGTGAACTCTCGTGATGGACCGCGGGATTCCCTGTAAAACTTTGCCTAGGGGTCCACCGTAGGCGAACATTCAATTAGAAGGGCCCATCGGGGAAGAAAAATGCTCCTTGGGCATCTCGGAGATGCTTGGGCACCCACACCCCTCCCCCAGCAGCCCCTTGGAGTATCAAGCCTAAAGTGTCGCAAGGCCGCCTGCAGTGGGGCGGGAGCTTGGAAGGTGGCACGCTGGAGACTAGAGCAAGGCCGATACAGGATATGGAGGGACGGCATATGTTTTGGCAAGAGAGAGTGAGCGCCCCTCAGCAAAGGCTGGCCTCAAAGAGGGCTGACTGTTCCTACATTCAGAGCTCTTGCCCAGCGTGCACCCAGTTGAGGGGGGAATCTTTGGGTCTGCAAGCCTTTGTTCTTGTGAGCCTGACTTTTGGTGGGAGTTGGGGAGGAATTTGGGGAAGGTTCAAGTGGGGAAGGGACTGGTAGCTAATGTTTATGATATTCAAACATTCGTTTTGTGAGCATCCTTTGCCTATTATGGCTTGAAATACTGTCTTACATGGTGCTGTTGGTTCAGCATTAGAAGGACGTCGTTTTGACAGTATCACTTTCTTCAGTGGACGAATGAATGATTTAATATCCATTCCCGCGCTTCTGCTGGGTCTCCTTGCTCTGCCTGGCCACCGGAGTGCTGGTACAAACCTGCCTCACCCCTGCGGACACTCTAGAACCATAGCTAGCCGAATGTCTCCATTCAGCGGACGACGTTGGTCCTCCCTACCCAAAAAAATAAGAGGCCAGGAGAAGGCCTGTCATCCAATACTTAATCCGCAGGTGCTTGTTGAACACTAGAAATATGACTAACAATAAGATGGGCTCTCAGTACACATGCACATTATCTTTCAAAGTTTGCATCTGTATGAAGAAATAGTGCAGCCATTTTTATAATGTGGAAATTATAATGATCTAGTAAGTTAAAACAAAACTTATTACTATTATTTATTTAGGGAGCTCTGATGGCCATCTGAAAAGAGTTGTGCTGCCACTCAAAAGCACCCTCTGCATTAAAACTCGTCTGCCACTCTGGAGGGGAGAGAAGGGCAGTCTTCTCCTCTGCCATGTACAGCCCCTGCTAACCCTTGATAGGGCATGTTAGGAGTTTACCTTGTACAGTACTGTTCAGAAACGTGCAAGGATCAAAATTTAGAAGACTCCAGTGACACAATGTCTACACCGCGGCAGTTTTTCTTCTAAGAACACCAGCAACAACAACATTCTATCCCAAGGTCTGTTATTTGCTCCTACTGGAGCTGTCCAATAATTGGTTAAATTGCCTGCTGTGGGATTTACTGTTGGGAAATTCCATGTTCTCTGGTTTAGCATGTTAGCAAGCTCCATAAGAACAGGGACTTAGTTGTCTTCATGGCTGCACTCAAAATGCCTAGAACGATGTTTGGCACATAGTTGGTGCTCAGTAAATATTTGTTGATGACATTAATACATGAATGCCGTGTTGTGTCTGTATAGAAAACTTCTGAATCATCTGGGCTGTATTTATTGAGATTCTGTGCTGTTATTTCCCAGGGCAAGAAAGGAGAATTCTAATAATAGAACCTGAAGAGCTATTGAGAGGGTGAGTGGACAAAGGGGAAATTTTGCTCTGTTAGGAAATATCAAACAGCTTGTAGCGGGGACCTTTCTCCTAATATCTCTTGACAGTTTCTGTCAACAGAAGAGTGACTAGAGAAACTAGGATGCTTCTCTTTTTTATTAAGGACTTTTTTTTAATGCAGCACTTGGACATGTTTTGCATTTTGGCTATGTGGCCCATAAGCCATTACCACTCATAGGAACCCAGTGGAACAGAGAAGAGTTGCCCTATAGCATTTCCAAGGCCATAAATCATTACAGAAGCAGGCTAAAGCATCTTTCTCCCACAGAGCAGCTACTAGGTTTGAATGGCCAGCAAAGCACTAAGCCACTGTGTCAACGGAGCTCCTGGCTGTGTGGCAAATATATAAAACTCTCAGTGAAATTGAGGATAGATGCCAAGAGACTCAACGCAAGTCCCAACCCAGACTGCTCACTGGGCTTACAGCTGCTCTTAACCCCTCTGTTCTCTGAGCTTCTCACAAACATAAAAAGTCATATGGACTTAGCACTGAATGTTGTGGTTTCCAGAGTTTTCATGTAAAATGGTTTGGTAGCAGTCATGTTAGGGGTTGGGAGTGGGGGACAATCTTGAAGCACACTTAGCAAGCATACTTAGGTTATGTGTTCCAAATTGTTTTGACACTTTCGCAGAATACTTATTCAGTGCCTAATCTGTGCGACTGTTATTGTTATGTACCTTCATGTTGAGACTAACTCTACTCATAGCTGACCCTCCAGTGGGTTTTGAAAGGCAGTTTAGTCGAACACAAGGAGATTGCCCTTCTTTCTCCTTCCGAGCAGCCGGCTGATGTGAACCGCGTGCTTTTGCGTTGATAGGACAGTTCCTCACCACTAGACCACCAGAGCTCCCTAATCTGTGCTTGAACATGGGACTTTAGCAATACTGTGATCTATTGATTTCTCATTCCTGAGATCCAATTCATCCTCATTGGCTGCCTAGTGAGAATGGATCTGTGCCCTTTTGAGAGTTCCCTTTGCCAGCTTGCACTGGATCTTTGCCAGTGGGGGCACTGGAGAGATCTTGTAGGGGGTGAAAACCCAAAACTCCTGGTTTCCATTTACTTCATGTATATATTCCTGCCATATACCAGCAGCACTGGTATTTCCCACAAAACCCCACTGGGAAGTTTTATGTGGAATGCCTCTGTGAAAGACCTTCCCGGTTTTCTTTGCTCCCCAGAACATGGATTTCCAGCAAACCCCAGAAGGCAGCTCTTCACCAGGGTCCACTTTATAACCTTTGCCACAATCAGAGCCCACTGCTCTTACTCCTAGGCTGTAGGAGTGCTTGGCAGCTTGGGGAAGGTTCTTGCAGGGGCACTTTTAGGCATTGCCCTGGGGCAGTGGCCTCTGCTTTTGCAGGGACCTGAGTCAGAGCGAGGTGTGCTGCTAAGCCAAAGGGGCAGCCTGCTGAAGCATCCACCCAGAACTCCAAGGCACAAAGATGGGCAATCTCCTCCCCTGTGATTTACAACTGCTGAACACCGGCTGGAGGCTCAGTTATCAGTCCAGCTGGGAGTCTGTTCTGACTCAACGGCAATGAGTAAGAGAAGTCTTCCTACCAGCCAGTCTCTCATTCTCTGTCATGTCTGAATTCTGTGTATGAAACTTCCGTTGTTTAGATAACTAGGTGATTTCTCTCCTAACTGGGCCCAGACTAATACATTAAATGATGCAAGCAGGACCTCTTCCATGCTGAAACTTGAATTCTATTGGAGAAAAATAGATAGTTAAACAAGTGATAGTATAATAGCAAGAAGATGGTAAGTCCTGTGATGAGAAATAGGGTAATATCAACATGCCTGGGTCCTGGGGGCTGCAAGCTGCATTCTATTACTAAGCTAAAGGTTGATGGTTTGAACCAAAACTTGTGGCATCGTGGAAGAGCACTTTGTAACATATAGCGTCCCCATGCATTGAAATTGATGAAGTGGCAATGGGCTTGGTTTGGCTTTAGGTCTGAGTGCTGAAAGTGATGGAGCTAGAGTTCAGATGAGAGGTCATAGAAGACTGCTCAGAGAAGGTGACAGTTAAGAGGCCTGAATGCCAAGAAAACACCAGCTAAGAGCAAAGGGAATTAAAGATCATGGAGAAACAAATGTCAGGTGAATGCAAATGTCCTGTTAGAGAAAAGTTGGTGAGTATAAGGATTTTTTTTAATGTGTTGACATGTGCCAGAAAGCAGTGTGAGGTTAGGTAACACTCAGTAAGGCGTTTTGTCTGTATTCTGAATGTAATGGAAACCTATGAATTGGGGTAAGGAGGGGGTAGATGCATGCTGTCAGAGGATCATTGCAGATGGTAAAATGGCTTTAATCTGAAAAGCACCTTTTCCATATTTAAGAATATCTATTCATTTCGTTCTGGCTAATAAGTTATGGAGGTAGCATTACTACCCTAAGCAGACTCAGTGGTGCACAGATTGATTAAAGAATTCTGCTTCTAACCAAAAGGTCAGTGTTTGAACCCACCAAGCAGTTGAGGGAGAAAGGTTTGACAGTTCGCTTCCATCAAGGTCTCTAACCTTGGAAACCTCCAGGCAGTTTTCTGTCAATAGGTTCACAGAAAATCAGAATCAACTTAAGTTTAGTGTAGTGTATGGAACCTTAACTTTCCCCAATACTTATCCTTTGGCACGGCCACTAATGATGAGTAAATATTGATGAATGTAAGTCACTCTGGTGGTGTACTGAGTAAGGAGTTTTGCTGCTGCCCTAAAAAGAAGTGGTTTGGATCCATCATCTACTCCAGAGGAGAAAGGGGCAATCTCTTCCCTTGTGATTTCCAGCCTCTGGAAACCTGCTAGGAGGGTCAGCTATGAGTCACTTCCAACTCAACAGCACATAGCAGAAACATGTCATTCAGACATCAAACTCCGTCTTGTACAACCAGAACAGAAATCAAAGAGAATCAAGGGCACACAAAGCCATTTCTAGATCAGCAACTGACTTGTTCCATCACCCTCCAATCATGGTAAGATGAAGATAACCATACAGTGTGCTTCTTATTAAAAAGATTCAGTAAATCAGCACCAAAGGGAATGCCAGGTTTCTGAACTTGTCCAGGGAGGCAGAGCTTTAATTTTGCCAGCTGACTAATATGTTCATTGGCAGAGGTTGCCAGGCTCCCTTTTTGTTGGGGTGTCTCTTCTCCACTGACAGATAAAAGGCAAGAGTGTTCATTCATTGCCTGGGGAGGGGGAAAGAAGGAATGGGAGGGGAGAGATTGGCTTGAGAATGGGGATGACAAATATGCATAAAGAATAAGGAGGCTTGTAGGAGAAAGGCTGTCCTTTTGTGATGCCACATTATTTGAAGGGGAGCCCTGGCAACCGAGTGTGGAAGGAGCTGCACTCACTGCTGACTCACAGGCGGTTGGAATCCACCAGCAGCTCCTTTTGAGAAAGATGAGCAGTCTCTTCCCATGAGATTTACAGTTTCTGCAAACCTCTGGAGAATCAGCTAGGAGAGTTGGTACTGACTCCCCGGCAGTAAGTGAGTTAAACTAGTTCAGTGTTTGAACCCCTTGAGATGGTCTCTGATGAACTGCTCATGCAAATGAACACTGAGGCTTTTCTGTTCTCCCCCAGGAATTGATGGGCAGGAGGAGTGAGCCAGGGCAGAGCAGGGGCTGGGGCCTTTCTAGACCTCTCCATGAAGTCAACGGGAAGAAGGATTGGTGACCTGGATTCAACATCAGTATCTGTTCTCTCTTCATTCTGAAAGAACTCTTAGTTGAAGATAGGAACTCTCTCAATCAGTCACCTCGGCACTCATTCAACTCTCATGGCCTTTTACTAGAAACTGACTCATGGCTGACACTAGTGGGTTTTCAAAGGCTGTAAAATGCATGAAAGGAGACTGCCCATCTTTCTCCCACGGAGCCAGTGATGGATCAGAAATGCCAGAGAAGCACACTGCCTTTGAGTTAGCAGCGTGACTCCCTGTGACCACCAGCGCCCCCTCACCTTGGCACTAAGAGGAGAAGTGGCTGAGTGCATGCTGGTGACACTTCAGCAGTCATTCTAGAGGTTGCAAGGGAATTGTAGACTTCATGTTGTTCTGAACAACTGTGCCAAATAGACTAAGAGATCTGCCAATGCATTTATATCCACACTGATAGTAAATCACATCCAAGACAGATTCTGGTAAAAATCCTCCTCCTCCTCCTCATGGAAAGCTCTCCATTAGCTTTGCTTTCTTGGAATCCAGAAGGGACCTTTCAGAGGTTGTGCTGTCCCAGTCCCCACCTTTAAGCAAACAAAGTATTATTATCCACACTTTAAAGATTCAGCAGCTAGGGCTCAGAAAGAAGCCCTTTGCCTGAGGTGATGCAGCTTGGAAGCACTGGAGTAGGATCAGAACTCTGCCTCCTACCTTATTTCAGAGAATGAGACATAAAACAGTTCCACAAGTGGGCATTCAATTACAGGGTAATTGAAGCGCTACCCGACTCACCTGCGTGGTTTACTCCTTTTCAAGCAGATGTTTTATTGCTGAAATGGGGGTGGATGGTGAATCAGGGAGAGACGACTGGTACAGCTGCCACTGGGCGGGAGCTGAACTGAAGATTCCTAGGACTGTAGGAAGCTAAACTCCCTCCCTCTCTCCCGCTCTGCACCCAACCCTGGAGTCCCTAAGGTCTGGTAAAACTAGTTCAACAGAGATGAACAGTGTCTACACCCTGGTCCTTTTCCGTTCTGTTAACACCAAGGTCCACACTCAATCAACGCCTCTTGCCAGGCCTTCACATAAGCTCCCACTTTCTCCTGATCACAATCAGGGCAGATAATACGGGGGGGTGGGGAGGGGGGGAGGGGAATGAGCATTTACATTCTGCAATGAGTAGCATGGAAATAGGGTAGGTGTATTTTGCTAGAGCTGGGCCTCAGCCCACAGTCTGTTGGGAGCTTAGGTGGACTAGTCCCTTGGAACCTTTCTCTTTCATAGGTGCCATGTCCGTGAACTGGAAGTGTGTCATCCCAGCCCCCCTCCTCATTCCTGGTCACCTTGCACCACTGAAATGATTTTCTGTGTTGGGATTTGAGTAGGTAATGGGAAATGAATTTTGATTCAGGGTCATCTATTAAGCTTGATTGTGTTCTTTCCCCCTTTTAAAAACTTAAAAAAAAAAAAAAGGAACTCTTGAAATAAATACTATTGGAGGGTGGGCGGAGTGACTGCAGATACATTTTTAAAAATTGATTCATTGTCTTACAAAGTGAATCTAAACTGTAGAGTCTGTAATTTTAGAGCTAGTATGTATGTGGACTTCCATGGCTATAATTCAGTTCAGGACCTATCCTCAATATTACGTTGCCTGGAACAATTCTGCTAAATCACCTGACTTCCTTTAATAGGAATGCTTGTAAAATCGTGTGACTGAACCATCATTCACTGTGTACTATCTAGTGTGGTGCACTCCTACCTTAAGAAAATGCTTTGATTCTAGGGCATTTTCGTTCATGGAGCTTTCATTCTCTGGCCCTCATGCCATGTTAGATTTTGAGCAGTTTGAGAGTACGCTTCGATGAACTTTGTTTGCAAGAGAGACTTATATTGGAGACTTCATCTTTATATGGGCCTGGAGTGTGTACATGGTGTTGTGCCAGCAGCGAGGTGTCCTGGTGATACAGTGGACCCATCACTAGGCTGCTGACTGAGGTTGGCAGTTCAAATCTGCCTGCCACTTTGTAGGAAATAATGAAGCAATCGCTTCAGCAGAGATTCCTAGTAGAAACCTCAGGGAAGTTCTCTGTCCTGTAGGGTTGGTGAGTCAGAATTGACTTTGCAGCAGTGTGTGGCATGAGCTGCTAACTGGTGGGTTGGAGATTTAAGTCAGCCCAGAGGTTCTTTAGGAAAAAATGACCTCACAATGTTTTTCTGAAAAGTCTGACCTGGTCCTCTCACACACAGAGGCTTCAGGAGCCAGCATCTCTGTCATGGCAACTGGTGGTTGTGGTCACATGTCATTACTACATGCATAAAGACACAGACAGGCAGGCCTGGTACTGTAAACCCCATTCTACAGATGGGAAGACTGAGGCCTCAAGGAATCAAGTAACTTGTGCAAGGTTTACCGCTAGTAAGGGAGCTCTGGTGGCCTAGTGGCAGGACGCCACACTTCAGTCTCAAAGGCAACATTTTGAATCCACCAGCTACTCCATGGGAGAAAGATGAGCAATCTCCTCCTGTGCAATTAACTGCTTCTGAAAACCTGCTGGCTCACAGCAACAAGCAAATAAGGTGGAAATCAAGCACAAGTATCCCGATTCCCCTCGTCCCACCCTACGAGCTGCCTTCCGTTCATCAGGAGGCTATGTGCCTTGTGAAGCACGTCCAGATCCTCTTCATTGGCACCATCTCACAAATGAGAAAACCAGCTCAGAGAAAAGTGAAAGTGTTGTCGATAGATTTCTTATGTCAGTCAGCTCCCATTCATGGGAACCCTGTGTCTAACAAAACGAAGCCTTGCTTGGTCCTGCCTGTCTTTAGGACCATTGTTATATATTGTGGCCACTGTGTATTTTAAGTGCCCTCATACCTGGGGGTTCATCTTTCGCACAGTATCAGATAATATTCTCTTGTGAGCCATGGACTTTTCACTGATTTTCAGTTGCCTCATTCTTTCCACTAGGGTGGTCATAGCATGGAAGCTTCATTAGAACTTCTTCACCATGGGTGACTCTGCTGGTATTTGAAATAAACAGTGGCATAGCTTTTAGCATCATAGCAACATACAGGGCACCATGGGATGACAAACAGATGGGTGGTGGGCTAGCTAATCAGATGTCTCCAAATCTTCCAGCCCACTAGACTCTTTGTTCTTAAAATACCTTTAAACAAGAATGACTCACCATCAAGCCAAGTATGATTAGAAACCAAACATCCTTCTCTGTTTCATCCAGGGATTCTAGGAGATGTATCACCATTTCACTGAATTTAAAGAGAAATGCTTGTTCTTGTCATTGTTGAGTGCCACTGAGTACATTCTAAATCTTAGAGAACGTGTATGCAGAAGAAATAAACACTGCCTCTTCTGCACAGTTGTTGCTATGTGTGAGCCCATTGTCACAATCACTGTGCCGATCCATTCTATTCAGCGTCTTGTTCTTGCTGACCCTCCAATTTTATCAAGGCATCTCTAGGGATTGGCTCTGATGTCCACGATGCAGAATCTCACCATCTGCATGCCTAAGAGCCTGACTGTACTTCTGAATTCTGACTGTATTATTTCCACAACAAATTTGTTGGTTGGTTCTTTGGGCAGTCCATGTATAGTCCATGTTCTCCAACAAGACCATGATGCAAACACATAAAGTCTTCTTTGCATTTCCTTATTCATTATCATGCATTTCCATGCCTATGATTAAAAGTATCATCGTTTGGGTAATGTGCACAAGGTAACATCTTTGGTTTTTGGTTTTAAGTATTTCCTTTAAAAAATTCTGCTTTGAGTAAATGTTTATAGAGCAATTGGTTTTCCAATCTATCATTTATTTATGTAAACTTCGTTTTATGGTGTTAACTACAGTCCCATCCTTTACGGCACTCTTTCCGCTTCCTCTCTGTGATTCTTATTTGTGCTCCTTCTTCTATTCTTTTCTCTACTACTAGAATCCAGGTGTTGAGTATTCTGAAGCAGCCTGACTCTACAGAGGTCTGATTTCAGGTTCTGGTGAGAATTTGGGTGCAATGTTTACTGGACATTGACTGTGAGTTAATTGTATTTGGCCTCCTATTTAAAAATGCAGTTGGTCAGCAGTATGGAGCTGGAATCCAAATCTAGAGTATTCTGAAGCAGCCTGACTCTACAGAGGTTTGACCTCTGGTTCTAGTGAGAATTTGGGTGCATTGTTTACCGGCCATTTGCTGTGAGTTGATTGTACTCAGCCTCCTATTTAAAAATCAATTTGGTCACCAGTATGAGGCTAGAATCCAGGTGCTGAGTATTCTGAAGCAGCCTGACTCTGCAGAGGTCTGATTTCTGGTTCTTGTAAATATTTTTGTGCATTGTTATACAAGGGTTCAGGACTTTTGTTCATAGGGTTGCTATGAGTCATCTATACTCAATGGCACTTAACAATACCAACAACAACATAGAGAGAGCTCTGTTGGTCTAGTGAAAAGAAAGTTATGCTACCAAGCCAAAGGTGGTGATTTTAATCTGCAGTCCTCAAGCCTGGTTTTAATTGTTTTTGGTCAAACATTCTTCTAAGTGGTGTAGCACTGGTCTGTCCATTTGCTGTACAGACGTAACTCGTGGTTGCTGTGAATCTGAACACTGTGACACTGATATGTCAAATGTGATAATGGTTACCCAATAGTGGACGGTGTTTTGTGGAGCTCCCTGATTAAAACAAGCTCGGAAGCAGAATGGCATCCACTTCCAAAATAGCTTGCTTCTGGAAACCCTATGAATTTGGAGAAAAGATGAAAGTCATACAAGTGTGTCTTTTGCTCATAGAGTCACTATGAGTCGTCTATGACTCGATGGCACTTAACAACAACAACTACTGAAACAATTTTTTAAATTATTTTCAGCATAATTTCACTTGCATGTGGCATTAAAGATATTGTGTGATAATATCTGCATTCCATTGGATTGCCTTTCTTTGGAGTAGGCACATATGTGATCTCTTCCAGTTGAGTGGTCATGTAAGTTGTCCTACAAACTTCTTGACATAAATTAGTGAGCATTTCTCACATTCTATCAGTTTATTGAAGCATCTCAGCTTCTGGAGCCTTGTTTTGGACCAGCGCCTTTGGGACAGGTTGGGCTTTTCCCCTCCATATCACTCTTTAATGATCATGTGCTCTGTCCTGACGTGCTTGCACACTGATCAATTCCAAACTTCAGCATCCTAAGCTATGGCTTAAGTTGTTGTTGTTGTGTACCGTAGAGTTGGAACAGACCCATAGCAGACCCTCTGGTGGGTTTTCAGAGGCAGTTAATTGCACAAGAGGAGATTGTTCATCCTTCTCCCACAGAGCAACTGGTGGCCTAGAACTGCGTGCCTTTGGGATTGCAGTGTAGCTTCTTGCTACTCGGTCACCAGAGCTAGAATATTAAATGTTGTTGTTGTTACATGCCGTCGAGTCACTTGTGACTCATAGCAACCCTATGTACAAGAGCCCTAAACCCTCCTCTATCCTATGCCAACCTCATTGTCTCCAACACACTTACTCCCACCACCCCAATCACAGGACTGATCCATCTCATCAAGGGTGTTCCTCTCCTGTGCCATCCTTCCACTCTCCCAACCATGATATACCTCTGACCAGTCTGACAAAGTATGTCAGATGAAGCTTCAGAATCCTTGACTCCAAGGAGCATTCAGTCTTCACCCTCTCCAGGACAAACCTGTTTGTCTTCCTACCAGTCCATGGTATATTCAACACTCTTCTCCAGCACCACAGCTCAAATATATCAAATATAGCAGACACATAACCAACAGAAGATTAATTAGATGACTGAGATCTCCTAAAAATTAAATATGTATGTGATACAAAATAATTCACCAGAAAAGTAAAAGCAGAACCTGCAAATTGGGGAAAAAGAGTATTTGGCAATAGCATAGCTGACAAGGGACTCATTACTATTATTTATTTAAAATGCTAACATCTCAACAACATAAGACAAATAACCCCCTTGCAAAATGTGCAAAAGACATGAACAGACATTTCGCCAAAGAAGACAGATTAACAACACACACACAAAGTGATGCTCAACTTCACTAACTATCAGAGAGATATAAATCAAAACAACAGTGAAATATCTCCTCCCAGCAAATGTAGCAATGTACAACAAGACATCAAGCAGCAAATATTGATGAAGGTGTGGAGAAATTGAGACTCGCATACACTGTTGGTAGCAAGGTAAAATGGAGT
Source organism: Elephantulus edwardii (assembly GCF_000299155.1). Lineage (NCBI taxonomy): Eukaryota > Metazoa > Chordata > Mammalia > Macroscelidea > Macroscelididae > Elephantulus > Elephantulus edwardii. The sequence continues at coordinate 2,648,667 of NW_006399858.1, forward strand.
AACCACTGTGAAAAGCAGTTTGGTGTTTTCTAAGAAAACTGGAAACAAATACCATTTGAACCAACAATCCCACTATAAAATAAAGAAACAAGAACTATAACAGGAATAGATATATACCTATCTTTATCCTACCTAAAGGAGCTCTGGTGGTCTTTTTGTAGTTTTTATGCACCACTGAGTTGACTATAACTCAGTCTCCCTATACACAAGAGCTCTAAAACTTTCCCTATCCTGAGCCAACTTTACCCTTGTTGGCAAACCTGTCCCCATTGCCACAGTCACTGTGTCAATCCATCTCACCCAGAGTCTTCCTTTCCTGAGCTGACCCTCCACCCTTCCAAGAATGATGTCCTTCTCCAAGGAATGATCCCTCTTGGTAACATTCCCAAATTATATGAGACATAGCCTCAAAATCATGACCTCCAAGAGCAGCATGGTTTCACCCTCTCTAGGACAGACTTGTTTGTTCTTTTGGAAGTCCGTGATATGTTCAATACACTTCTTCAGCACCACAACTTTGATTCTTCTTCTGTCATCCTTAGTCATTGTCCAGTTCTCAGATATGTAGCAAGTAATTGTGAAAACCGTGGCCTGGATCAGGTGTGCCTTAGTCTGTAGACTGACATAGATGTCCTAGCACTTTGAGGAGGTCCCTAATGGCAGATTTTCCTAAAGCAACTTGCCTTTATTTATTAGAGATTTTGGATTTCCATTCATTCATTCATTCATTGTTGCACTTTTCTCCCCTCCCAACCCTCCCCCCTAGTACACTGCCCTCTTGGAAAAGTAAAAGAAAAATTCTTTCATTGTTTTACAATCCCTCCCCCCAGGTCCACTCCACTATACAGCCTTTGCTCTGAACTCCTGTCATGACAAAAATATCTAATAATTTTCCCTCTTAAACAGTTTTCTCCCTCATCTGTTTCAGTGCAGTATACATTATTGAACGCATCCTTCTCAGTCTCCTCCCAACCCCGAGGTCAGTCCTGCTTTACAATAGTGGCACCAGGCAGTATTTGTCCTTTTATGACTGAGATACTTCACTCAGCATAATGTCCTCCAGGGTCACCCATTTTGAATAATATTGCATGAGTTCCTCGTTTGTCAATGCAGCATAGTATTCCATTGTGTGAATATACCACAGCTTCTCTGTCCATTTGTTGATGGATACTTAAGGATGTTTCCAGTTCCTTGCTATTGTGAACAAAGCCACAATAAACATGGGTGTGCATATATCTGCTTGGAGGTCAGTTACGATCTCTTTGGGGTATATTCCCAGTAGTGGAAATGCTGTGTCGAATGCTATCTCTATTTGCAACTTTTTGAGAAAGTGCCATACTGCCTTCCACAGTGGTTGCACCATTTTACACTCCCACCAACAGTGAATAAGGGTTCCAGTTTCTCCACAACCTCTCCAGCATTTGTTGCTTGCTGTTCTGTTAAATTTTGCAATTCTGACTGGGGTGAGATGATACCTCATAGTTGCTTTGATTCGCTTCTCTCTTAGAGCTAGGGATTTGGAACATTTCTTCCTGTTCTTGTTAGCCATCTGAATGTCTTCTTCAGTGAAAGCAACTTGTCTTTTATTTCCTGCCTGCTGGTGACAAAAATGTTCATTGTGGTTGTGAGCAAGATGAAATTGTCAACACCCTCCATCTTTTCTCCATTTATCATGATGCTGGTGGTCTACTCAAAGGCACATGGCTTGAATCCACCAGCTGTTCCATGGGAGAAAGGTGGGCCATCACCTCCTGTGCTATTTACTGCCTCTGAAAACTCTCTGGAAGGTCAGCTCTGAGTTGGTTCTGACTCAATGGAACACAGCAGAATGTTTATTGCAGAACTATTTATAAAAGCAAAGAAATGGCAAAAACTGCCCACCAGCAGATGAATGGCTTAAGAAATTATGAAGACTGTACAACATGGATGGAACTAAAGCAAATTATGTTTAGTGGCATAAGTCAGTCATTAAAATATAAGACCACTACTCTAAAAAGCTAAGAAATGGATTGTACACAGACAAAATCAATCTTGGAGTGTTACCAGGTATGGGAACCAGGTATGGGATAGGGAGACTCCAAAAAAAATAAAAACCATTTTAAAAAAATTTTGCATAGTACATTAAAAAAATAGATGGATGGATAGATATCTTGGTTTGATTTTTTAAGCTAATTTTAAACAGTTACTAATTTTTAAATCAGAAATTGTCTAATATCACAGTTACTACTATTCATTTGTTTAGTCCAGGAATATGAGAAGAATTCAAACTAAACACACACACACACACACACACACACACAC
>NW_006399858.1:2651097-2676485 GCF_000299155.1 Elephantulus edwardii
ATCTTGTTCATAGGGTCATGCTTGACTCAATGGAAATCAACAACACCTTCCTAGTATTTTCAACTCTATTATTTAGCTATAAATTGAGGGGAGGTAGGGGAAAATAAATTTATAAATGTAAAACCTAAAATTTAAACCAATATAAAATTAATTTTTAAGAAACCCTACACTTAATGTTTCTAAAAATATAAGAGAATGCTATGAATTGAGGCAGAAGATTATTATGGCATTTATGCAATTATTGATCTATGGAATGTGGACACCAGAAAAATTAAAAATTTTTATTCTTTGAAAGTCTTAAGATAATAGAAAAAAACAAAGATGTCATAGAATTTGCTTAAAGAAACAAACAATTCTGATAAAATTTTAAAGAGAAGACACGTTCTACAAAAACAATGTTTAAAATTTATAATTGTAGGAGCTGCAACTGTAAAAGAATAGGTTAAAAGAAGGCTTTGCTGAACTGGAATATTGTGGCCAAACCTAACCTTTTAAAGGTTTTACTATACTGTTACCTCATAAGGCTCAGAGAAAGGAAATAATTTTTAAAAAAAAGTATAGTGCTGTTGTACATAGGATCACTATAAGTCGCAGGCAACTTGATGGCACATAACAACAACAAGAACACCATAAAAAAATACTACACATAGCAATGATAGTGGCTTGGGAAAGACAAACTCCTCACACATGTTCTGTCAGTGTAGATGAGAATGTTTACAATAATCCAATAGAAAGAATCCCATCGAACACTAAGCTTTTGAAAAATTGATTGACTTATACATATTTGTGGAGTGATTTATGTTAGTCACATACACATTTTAATTATTTATGCAATGCTTAGGAAAATTTATAATCAAAGTTGCATCAAAGTAAGTTTAATTAAATTTTTATTATTCGTAAAGCTACTGCATGAACAACTAGAATTTTACTAATTATTAAAACCAAATATATATGAAAGCCCTACCTTAGGGAGAAAGAATTGCCAAATGAAGTATTAGCTTGTCGATTCAACTGAAGATGGATATAATGATAAAAGTGAGCATAAATATTTGTTCTTGACATTTTAAGCATAGAGATTTATGGTTCCAGAAAGTCTGGGATTTCAGTTCTGAACCCTCCTTATTACTCTTTATAGCCTAGAAAGACCCTAGATTTATTCCACAGAAAACTTTCATACTTAATAAACTGCATCAGTGGCTAACATTTCCTTGTGTCCCTGACACCTTCATACAAGTTACATAATGGAATAGCTTCATCACAATCTCATCTACGTTGTTCAGAGAAATCAGCAGAATCTCAAAGATGTTCTTTAACTCACTTGACATCATCTAACCAGCAAAATGCAAAGGGAGATCCAGCCTGGAACTGCTTCTGCAAAACTTTTTTTTTTTCTCTTTCCACTTCACTCTTTTTTCAGAAAAGAGTAAGACATTTAGATACATAATTTTGACATGAAATAGATTTTTTTTTCAGGAAATGACACCAGTTACATTGTGGTTGGTTCTGACCAATTAGGATGCCTGTGTGTCACAGTAGCACTGTGTCCTGTGTATTTTCAGTGGTTTTGAATTGTGAGGGCCTAGTTCACAGAGAGGTGAAAGATGAACTATCTTCTCCCATGGAATTTACAGTCCTAGAAGCCTAATGGAGGTCCAGGCATGCGTCAGTTCCAACCAGACAATGAGATGAATAGGTCTGAGCTTTGATAATTTGACTGCAAGCCACTTTGCGGGTTTTTTTCAAGGTGCCTCTGGGTGGATTTGAACCTTCAGGCTTTCCATTGTTAACCAAGCACTTAATAATTTGTGCCACTCAGTTATATCTTTGAGGGAATAAGTAGTGGTAAGTAATGCATTTTATATATCTCTCTTTCCAATGACATTCTTCCTCAAATACTTTGATACAAACCACTGAGTCAACAAATGGTTGCTAAATTTGTGTTTCTTCCACTGAATGAGATAAAATTCCATTTCAGTCAAATTATTTGCATGTCCTGATGTTTATTCAAGTTCCATATTCTCAAAACCCATCTTTTTATTGTTATTTTCTTTTAGTCTCAACAGAGGAATAATCACTAAAATCAGTGTTAAAATATAGTGCTAGAAAGCACTGTGAGAAATGGTATGAAGGCTGTTGTTAACATGCTACCCTGGGAATTTAGAAATAGTTTATGTTTCAGGCATAACAACATACATAAATCTAATCATGAAGGACGTTATCAGCAACAGTGGATACACAAACACCCTCCTATGAGTATTAGCAGCTATTTCATAGATAATTTCTAATCTTTTTTTTAAGCACAAAGGAAAACAGATCCCACTTACTTCTATAGCTTAATTGGCAATATTAGGCCAACAACTAGGGTCCTAATCTGTTTATTTTGATAAGATGGAAAATCAGGAAAGCTAGAACAAGGAGTTGCATTGTTTGAGAAGATCCTTGACACATTTTAGATAAACTGTTCTGTGTAAGCAACTTTTTTTTTTCTCATCAAAGTTCATTTGCAAATAGTAGTCTAAGTTTAAAAAGAAGAAAGAATATTATTTATCCCCTCTTTTTCTTCATTTCCCTCCAGCCTCCATGTCAGTCCAGATTTATAACAGTGCTGTTATGCAGTATTTGTCCTTTTGTGACTGAGACTGTATTGGAACAGATGAAGGAAAGAACGATTTAAAAGGAATATATGATTAGGCATAATACATACGACAACATCCCAGAATAAGAAGTACATTGCAAAGAAGACTCTAGGGAGGGCTGAGGGGGTATTTGTGCAACAATGAACGAGTATTTTATAAAAAAAAAGTGAAGGGTGGGAGGGTGATAAAATGTACAGCAATGAATGAATGAAAATCTAATTTTTCTGTAAACTTTTGTTAAAATCACCATTAAAATTAGAAACTTTTTTTAAAAAAGAAGAAAGTATGATATCCATAATTGGTTTTTGCTGGCACACCTAGACTTACAAGAGACATACATGTTAAAGAACCAAAATTTCTTACCAAAGTTGAGGACAAAAATGAGCTGTGTTCAAGTGTTTTGTTTTCCAAAGCACTGCTAAATATGTTGTCTGGTTTGCAGCAGAGAAGTCTGAAAGCAAAACATGGGTGGGTCCATCAAACAATCCCTGATTCTGTTTATAACAACTGAAGCTGAGCCTGTCCTATCTGTGTCCCATCAGAAAGGGGAGGGGCGGAAGAGATAAGCCCATCAGTGTAATAGTATCTTTTCACAACAACCAGTCTCTTCCTGCAATCAAAACCATGCTAGCATGTGGCTTGTTCAAATAAAAATTACTGGACTGGAGCCAAACAAGGAAAAAGTAATTGATAATGTGGTTTTTCAGAAACCATCCATCCATCAAATGTGTCAGTCCTTCATAATACTTTATTTCCCTTCTGAACAAAGATCTTTAAAATTCATTGTGTGCACTTAACAACAAAATGTCCTTGTGCTGGTTTATAAAGATTCTCTTTTAGTTTGAGTTTGTTTTGTTATTTGATTACATTCCCTCCCATCCTGCATTCCCCCCTCCCCAGATAGTTGCTGGAAATTTCTGCCATTCTTAAACAAAGCATCTTTGTGCTGTATCAGCTTGCATTTTCCTTGGATGATGCCTTTTCACTGACTTCAGCACTGGAGAACTGTAGCCATAGCTTTAGTAAGTAGACTGTAACAAACAGATTCACTGGCCCTTTTTGTGTGTTGCATCTTATTAACCTGCCAGAGGAAACTGCTGCTCAGGAGAAGGCACTGGGGTTATTAGGAACAGTAGGAAACCCTGGGGAGGAAATCTTGGTTCATACTTGTGGCTAGAGAAAGCCATTGACAGTTATTACCTAAGAGGGCAAAGAGAAAGCTCCCCTCCACCAAGTCTTCCAATGCATGTCAAAATGTTTTAATTAAAACTTTTTATTCTATTTTGCATCCTAACAAGGTTAAGTTACAAAGCTGATGATAGATGAGTTCACCATTAATTGACACTCATTGCTCTTAAGTCAGGATTGGCTCATAGCTGGATCCTCCAGCAGGTTTTCAGAGGCTGTAAATTGCACAGAAGGAGATTCAGCTGGTGGATTTGAACCTCTTGCGCTTGGGTTAGCAGCACAATTCTTTACCCAAGACAAAAGAACTGTCTTAAAAGTCAATTTCAAGGACATTTACTTACGTCCACTTCTGAAGATTTGCATATTAAAGTCAGGTTGACTAGAGATTTTGTTTCACACACACACACACACTGGATAAGATAGAGATCCCACCTCAAGTGTATACAGAAGGAAATTTGACATTTTCATAATAGCCATATGTTGCAAGGCAGAAAGGCTCTATAGGGTTTCCTGAGCTATAGTAGCATTATTATACCAGCCAGGCTCCCCACTTAGGACACCACAACTAAAAAGATGAGATTGTTTAAAACTTGTGTGAATAAAACTATGAAAGAAAACATCTTCCTTGTGTATATGTAAATTTTTTTCACATCTAGCTACCTGTATACAAGTCAGTGGAATCATAATATAGTAAGGTCACTTGTGTCTATTTCCAGTGGTCTTAATTATCAGCCTGCTAATACTGTCAAGATAGATTTCATCTTCAGTGTTGAAATATCAGTAAAAGCAAGTGAGAAGCCAGTCCTTCATGAAGACGCATTCTTCTGCAGCCAGCCAAGTCCAAGCCAGGAAGGTGCTTTTACTAGCTTACTAGGCATCGCAAGAAAGTTTTTTTACTTTAAAACTAAACAAAGCCAAACACCAGAAGAAAATGTTTCAGTAGTATCACAAATCCTCTACCTTACAAGCCATGCCCTTGGAATTCTCTTTTGGCTCCAAAACAAGACTAAAAAATTCACACAAGATAATAATGATTTTCACATGTAACCATTTTTCTGCCTATGAGATATTAACACTAAAAGAACAAAAAGAAGCAAATGTCCATGCCTCACCCAAAGAATGCAACACAAAGAAACACCAAGAAATACAAGTGTCAAGGGGTTCAGGGCTACTTTTGGAAAGATAGATAATAAGTTGGAACTGGTAAGAGGTGAACTACAAAATCAGCATCTAAAGTGGATCCCCTCGTGTTTTGGGGTGTGTGTGTGTGTGTGTTTCCCTTAAGGGTGGGAAATTATTAAGAAAGTCAATGATAAAAATTTTCCTTCATGTAGTCACAGAGGAATTAGGAGAATGAGTCAGAATATTTTACTCCTTTGTTTTCAGTTAGCATTTACTGAATGTCAGTTTTGCCCATTGTTTTGTACTAGACATTATGAAAGGGTACAGCTGAACTAGAGTAATTTTTTTTTTCCAATTTGTTTTCACTTTGATTTTCCTTTTTAAGGTTTTCTTAAGCTGAATATTTTGCATATGTAATGACTGGAACTCAGAAACTCAGAGCCCATTCCTGTTGGATTAAAAGATATCTAGGAAAGGAGTTCAGGTGGCCTAGTGGCAAGAACTACACTGCAGTCCCAGAGGTATGTGGTTCAAATTCACCAGATGTTCTGTTGGAGAATGAGGGGCAATCTCTTCCTGTACCAGTCAGATCCAATTGGATGGTACACACACATACTATTTTGTATGTGTGTATTTAAAAAGAAATTAAAAGATTTCTGAGAAGGAATTTCTATTGTTGCTGTGGACCATCGACTCAGAACCATCCCATAGCTGTGGTGCTGGAGAAGAGTATTGAATAAACCATGAACTACTAAGAGAACAAACAGGTTCATCCTAGAGAAGGTGAGACCAGGCTGCTCCTTGGAGGCAAGGATTCTGAAGCTTTGTCTGACACACTTTGGGCATGTTGCAAGGAAGGACCAGTTCTTGGAGAGAGCTGGAGAGAGACATCATGCTTGGGAGGTTGGAGGGACAGCGCAGGAGAAGAAGACCCTCAATGAGATATGATGATTTAGTCACTGGGGTAATGGGGGTAGGTGTGTCAGAGACAATAAGATTGGCACAGGATAGAGCAGGTTTTAAGGCTGTTGTACATAGGGTCGCTCTGAGTCACAGGTGACTCAACAGCACATAACAACAACAAGGAGAAGGGATCCAAGCCAAGTACTAATTTCACATCCACAATCTGTCATGAGCTGCTTAACCTACTTAAATTGACTATTGTTGTTGTGCACTGTCGAGTGGGAACTGACCCATAGTTGACCTTCTGTCTGGTTTTCAGAGGCAGTTAATCCCATAGGAAGAGAATGATCATCTTTCCCTTGTGGAGTAGCTGGTGGATTTGAACCATGTGCCATCAGGATTTTACAGCACAGCTTCTTGCCACTAGGCCACCAGTCCTCCATTAAAATGAAATGTGCAGTGAGTTGGGATTGGAGAATAAAAAGGGAAGAACTCACTCTGCATTTCTCAAGATGAGAGAACTGAAAAATTTAAACCTCAAGTCACAATATTGAAAGATGCTATAGGCATTGTATTGAATGGCCCAGAAAGCCCCAAAAGAAGATGTACAGAATACACAGGGTCCATGTATCAAAAAGAATTAATTGATAATGAAAATTTTCAGTAAGTATACCATATGAATAGGAGCCAATGGTAATGAAGGAGGAAATGGAAGCCACATTGAAAGGATCAAGGGTGGGGGGAAAGGACCCAGGAATCAATGTGATACCGATTGGCTGGTCTCAATTAACTGATGCAGCCTTGTATATGCTCACCAGTCTATGTCAGGAAATTTGGAGGGCAGCTGTCTGGCCAATGGATTGGAAGATTTCCATATTTGTTCCCATTACTAAGAAAGGTGATACAACTGAATGTGGAAACTATCAAACAATTATCATTGCTATCACATGCAAGCAAAATACTGCTGAAGATCATTAAAAAACAGCTAGAACAGTATGTAGATAGGGAAATTCCAGAAGTTCAAGCAGGATTTAGAAGAAGCTCTGGCATTAAGAATATCACCACTGGTGTCAGATGGATCCTGACTGAAAATAAAGAAAACCAGAAGAATGTCTATCTGTGCTTATTGACTATGCAAAGGCATTTGACTGTGTGGATCATAACAAGTTATGGCTGACATTGAGAAGAATGGGAGTCCCAGAGTGCTTAATTGTGCTCATGTGGAACCTATACCTAGACCAGGAGGCTGTTGTGGGAACAGAGCAGGGGAGAACTGCATGGTTTATAATTAAGAAGGGAGTGAATTAGGGCTGTATTCTCTTTTCATACCTATTTAATCTGCATGCTAAGCAAATAATCTGAGAAGATGGACTCTGTGTCAATAACCTGAATTATGCAGACGACACAACTTTGCTGAAAGTGAGGAGAACTTGAAAACACTTGTTTCAGAAGATCAAGAAATGCAACCTTCAATACAGATTGCATCTCGATGTCAACATGCATCTCGATGTCAACAATACAAAGATTTGTAACATTGGACTGATAGGCAACATCATCACAGATAGAGAAGACACTGAAACTGTCAATAGTTTGATTTTACTTGAATCCACAATTAACACCCTTGGTATCAACAGTCAGGAAATATAGAGATGCATTACACTGGGAAAATCTGCAGTTAGGGACTTCTCCAAATTATTGACGTGTAATCATGTCAGTTTGAGGATAAAGGTGCATCTGATTCAGGCCATAGTCTTTCCAGTTACTTGCTATACATCTGAGAGATAGATGAAGAATAAGGATGACAGAAGAAGCCTTTGAGCTATTGTGTTGGAGAAGAGCATAGAACAACCGACGGATGGCCAAAAGAACAATCAGATATGTCGAAGAAAGGGTGCAGTCAGAGTGCTCTTTGGAGGCAAGCATAATGAAGCTTTGCCTCACTTATTTTGGGCATGTTGCTAGGAGTTCCTATTCCTTGGAGAGGGGCATGATGCTGGGAAGAGTGGAGGTTTGGTGAAGGAGAGGAAAACCCTTGACCTGGTGGATTGACGTGGTGACTGCTACAGTGGGCTCAAGTATGTCAGGAAGTGTGAGGATGGCACAGGAAAGGGCAGGGTTCAGATCTGTTGTTCATAGGGTTGCTATGGGTCATCCTCCACTCGACAGCACCTAACAACAACAACAGGAGGAGGGAGGGAGAGAGAGAGTTTGTTTAGTAGGGAAGCTCATTCCTATTCTGACCAACATTCATTTGAAAGGGGTGTATGTTACATTAAACCATCACACTGATTTAATATACGCCTTGATTTTTCATACCTTAACATCTCTGAAATCAGGATACATCTTACAGTTAGTTGTTGCTATTACCCCACTAGGCACTGTTTTTGTTGTTTTGTTTTAGTGTACATAAAATGAATGTTGTCTTAAAATCAATGACATCTTAATTTTATGGCTGGTTGCGGGGAACAGGTCTTTTGCCCTCAGTAAGCGCTGAGCCTGGTAGATATCCCTCCACCAGCAAGCAGAAAATGACCATGTGAAAGCAATCTCCCCAAAGTTTCAAGGTCAGGCACAGGATGGCCTTCCTAAACTGTCCCCTGTGACATGAACGAGACTCAGATGATCCAAGGAAAGTCTAGAAAGTTAAGGGAGACCCTGGCAGAAACTTTCTAGAAGACAAGCAAACACTGTACTAGCGACAGCAATTGGAAACTGCGTTTATGTTAGCAGTCAATGTGCCATGTTGTTGCTAAGTATTATCAAGCTGGAACCGACTCATAGCTGACCCTCCAGCAGGTTTTCAGAGGCAGTAAGAATAGGAGATTGCTCACCTTTCCCATGCAGGTCCCTTATTATAAAACACCATTAACATAAAGATCAGTGAAAGATGTTTCAACCAAGCAAATTGTGCTTCTATAAAGTGCCTCCTAATATTAATGGTGCTTTAGATGCTCTGGTAGCACAGTATGTAATGTATTGAACTCTTAGTCAAAACGTCAGTGAGTCAAATCCACCAGGAGAACAATGGGCGGTCTCTGTTCATACTTACACCCTCAGAAACTCAATAGAGGGTCGTGTGAATCGGAACTGACTTGATAGCAGGGTGTCTGGTTTAATTATACTATTAATGGAGCTTCAATTGAACTAGAGGATTTGATCTTTAAAAAAAAATGTTACTGTGTCCAGATCCCAACAGCTTGTGTGAAACTGTAAACTCTTCAGGATAACAGTGAAATATGAAAACACAAGGATCAGCGCTGAAATACACTGTTGTCCGCTTATTGACAGACACTTTCCGTGAATCCTATGAAGTAGTACAAGTGAAGCACGAGGGGTGACAGGGACACAGGGACACCGTGCTATGAAGGTCTGACAGACATAGGCATAGAATGACATCACTGAAGGATGTCTGCAAGACATGGGGAGGGATAAAAACAGTACTGTGGCTTCTTCTTGGACATGCCAGCTTAGTGACAGATCCCCTGGCATCGTCACTATCTCATTCCTGATCAGTGGTTGAATGTCAAGGTCTACTCATCATCAACAGGATCCCACTTGTTGTTGATGTTAGATGCCATTGAGTCAATGGTGACTCACAGAGACCCTAAGAGCAATGGATCTGAACCTTGTCCTATCTGGTGCCATCCTCACCATCTCTGGCATACATGAGCTCATTGTTAGAGTCTTCATGTCAATTCATCTTGTTGAGAGTCTCCCTCTCTTATGCTGACTCTCCATCTTTCCAAGTATGACGTCCTCTTCCAAAGACTGGCATTTCCTAACAACTTCCCAAATTATATGAGATGAAGCTTCGCCATCCTTGCTTCAAAGAAGCACCCTGCTCACACTTTCTCCAAGACAGACTTGATTGTTCTCTTTCCAGTCGACAGGATATTCAATATTCTACACCAGCACTACAACTCAAAGGCATTGATTCTTCTGTTGTCTTTGGTTATTGTCAAACTCTCAGCTGCATAGCAAGTAATCAAAAAGACCATGGGTTGGATCAGGTGAACCTTAGTCTTTAAGCTGACATCATTGCTCTTTAGCATTTTGGTGAGGACCTTAATAGCAGATTTTCTCAATGCAATAAATCTTTTGATTTCTTGACTGTTGGTACCAAGGGTGTTGATTGTGGATCCAAGTAAGATTAAATCATTGACAATCTTCTCTCCATGCATAGTGATGTTGCTTATTTGCCCACTGGTGAGGATTTTTGTTTTCTTGATGTTGACTACATTAGATGTAGTCTTTGATTTTTTGAAGCAAGCACTTCAAGTCCTTCTCATTTTCAGTGTTGGTTTTTGTTAGGTGCTATCACGTCAAGTACAACACTTTGAACAGCACACCTGAACTCTGTCCTATTCCATGCCATCCTTGCCATCTCTGCCATCCTGAGCCCATTGCTGCAGTCACTGTGACAATCCATTTTGTTGGGAGTCTTCCTCTCTTTTGCAGACCCTCCATTTTTTCCAAGCACGGTATCTCTTACTCAGGTATAGTCTCTCTGAGCAGCACGTCCAAAGTATGAGAGATGGAGCTTTGTCATCCTTGCCTCTAAGGAGTAGGCTGACTGCACATTTTCCTAGACATATCTGTTTGTTCTTTTGGCAGTTTATGGGATACTCAGTACTCTTCTCCAGCACCACACAACTCAATGACATCATTTTTTCTCTCATCTTTATTCATTGACCCACTCTCAGATGCATAGCAAGTGATTGGAAAGGTACACCTAATCAATCTTTAAGCGGACATCATTGCTCTTATGTATTTTGGAAAGATCCCTGATAGTACAGTACATCTCCTGACTTCTGACTGCTGGTACCAAGGGTGTTGAGTGTTGATCTTAGCAAGATTAAGTCACTAGGAGCGTGAATCCTTTATCCATCTATCATGATGTTGTCTGTTGACCCTGTGGTGAGGACCTTTGCTATCTTGATGTTGAGATATAATCCATACGAAAGGTTGTAATTCTTGGCTTTTCACAGCAAGTATTTCAAGTCTTCCTCAGTTACAGCAAGAAAGCATTGTCTGATCTGCATAACACAGGTTAGTGATGATTCTCTGGTGGCCTAGTTGTTGGGAATTGTGCTGTTAATTCAAAGATGTGTCTGGAATCCACCAACAACTCTGAGGAAGTAGATGGGCAATTTCCTCCTGCATGATTTACAGCCTTGGAAATCTGCTGGAGGTTTAGCTATGAGGCAGCTCTCACTCTGACACTTTCACTAGCAACTGGGAAATGCTTCTTCAGGCTCTGAGTACAGTAAGTTTTGCACTTTCTTCAGAGACCAGTGATGGCTCAGTGGATGAATTCGTCTTCCATCATGGAGATCAGGGTTCTACTCCTGGCCACAACACGCAGCCACCACCTGGCTTGGTGACAGCTAACACAGTACCCTTCCTGAAGCCCAGAACAGGATCCCTACAGCCTGCCTCCCACTCAAAATATGGGATGTGCTTAATGAACAGAGCAAATGTCATCAGGTGGGTGGGCCATTCTGTCACAATAAGACAGAATGTATTGGAACAGCCCTTTTTCAATTCAGATGGGTTCCTTCTATATAATGCTGTGCTTATTCCAATGTAAAAGCCATTATCATAGTTAGAGAGACTGAGAGGAAGTAGTTAAACATATTCTTTCCCCCTTTTGTGTTTATAGCTACCCAGAAATGAACATCAATATTTAAATGTCTAAATTATCTGAGGCTTGTAAAAAACCAATTAGCTACCCCTTGGGGCCAGTGGCTGGAGTCTCACAGGGCATAGTACGGGACTGTTTAGTTCTTGTGGTCAAAGGCATGCAGCTCAGAGAGAGGCCGGAATGGTAGGGTCACTGCTGGGTTAGCACAGTCTCCTGGGACACCACGTCCTGAAGGGGCCAAGGGCAGGATGAGGAGTCTGCAGCAGCCCTGGGGCGGTGGTCACTGCAGCAGGTTTTGTGCACACAGAGACTTGCACCTCCTCATTGCTAAAAGTACGTCAGATGTGACCTCTTTCTTCTTGAAGGTTAAGATTAGAACCCTCTCTGCCTTCAAGTAGAAACTTCTAGGCTCAGTTGGGGCAATTCGGGATTCTCTGAAGATCTGTAGCCTCCATTTTAGCCAGAGCATGCATGCTTTCATCTAAAAGGATGGTACTGTCGCCAGACATAACAAGTCTTTTTGTGGGACTGGACAGAGGGCTGGTTCTGAATCAAGGCTCACATTCACAGGGGATGCTTCCAGTGTCCTTGGTGCTCCAGGCTTCCATGGTCTCCAACTCTGGGAGGGCCAGGAGTATTGCCTATTTTGTATTAGATTTTCTTTCTGGCAGACACCATTAGCTGCTTAGCCAATATCCATTTACCCATGTCTCTCTTGCTAACAGAAGTCCAAATCTGTTTGTGACAGGAAACAACCCAGCTCCATGATTCCCAAAGTCTCCATGACAGCTGGGGATGGTCCTGTGACAGACAGACCAAGTGTTATAGACAGAAGCTTTCTGGTCCAATGTTTACCACTCTCATCAAAGAGGAAAGACTCAGCTGGTCCTTCCTGGCCTTGAACCTGAACTTATCTGGAACAGCATTGGGATCAGCAGGTGGCTAATTACAGGACAAAGATCAGAGATCCATTCTATTCTTGACAGGCATTTACTTAATATTTATATATATCAAGCACTTGCTATATGTTAAGTCTAATCAATGCATACGACATAGACTTGGGATCTACTTCCATTACTTCTATCAGGTATTACATCAATCAGGGTTGCTCATTGCAATAAAAATTACTGATGATTTACAGAATAAATATATAGTGTTGTAGAGGTACAATTCTTGTCTTCTATCAGGATTCCTGAGTTCAATTCCTGAACAAAGTCCCTCCTCCATAGTTACCAGCCTCTTGCCAGTTCAGTGGGTGCTGCTGTGATGTCAAAGAAGCCTCAGCAGAGCTCCCAGACTAAGATGGGCCAGGAAGAAAGATCTAGAGCTTGATGCTCAGAAACCAGCCAGTGGGAAAACCCACTGGATCCTAATGGTCTGGGCCACGACCGGACAGCATTTTGTTCTGTAAAACATTTGGTCACCCCGAGTTGGGGCCACCTCCAGGACAGCAAACGACATGGCAGGCAACATACTCAAATGGGGAGGGAATTAATAGATGCTATTGGGCACTGGGCTTTACTGGGAGACTAGAAAAGCATGACTTGGAAAATGGTAGCAGCGAGAGGTACAGCCAAGGTCATGCACAAGAATGGTCAAGTCGGTGCCAGGCTGCCCCCAGCATCACCACCCTCACCGCCACTGCATCCACGTCTGTTGGAGCCCCTGACTTTTGCCCTTACTCAAGACCTAGTCTCCCAGGAAGACAGATCAGGTGCTGCTGCACTGAGCCACCTGCATTTACGTGGGCTGTTTCAGGAGGTGCACAGGAGGAGCATTCAATGATTTGAACCCCTGATCTTTTATGAGTGGTGGGTGGTAGTATCACCCTCCTGCCAAGGCCACATTCATAGTAATTGGGAGCAATCTCCAAAAGAGATCGTAGCATCCTGGGGAAAAGATCCATTCTAGGTAGTCAAAATTTTAGAAGTGCATCATTATTCAAAAAGGATTTATATAGGACATTCACTGTTTTCAACGTGTAAAAGAGTGAAAACAACTTTGATACAGTGTTTTGAAGCTTTCAGAGTGCATCTAATCTTTACAAGACAGAAATTCAGGCAGAGTAGGTATTAAAGCTGTGCCTCAAAAAAAGTGAGATTATTTCTAGAGACTGTAACTTATATCCCTTTGCACTGCAGCTGATTCTGACTCATAAAGAATTTCTATTGAGTTTCTCAGGATATAAATCTTTGCAGAAGACTGCCCGTCTTTCTCCTGAGGAGTGACTGTTGGATTAGAACTACTGACCTTTCACTTATTAGCCCAATACATTATACACTACACCACTGATGTTCCTTATAAAATCACTCACTCATGGTGAGGCAGGCACAGGATAGAGTGGTGTTTAGGGCTCTTGTACATAGGATCACCATAAGTCGCAAACGACTCGATGGCACCTAACAACAACAACAACATCCACTTATTGCTGTCAAGTTGGAACTGACTCATAACTGACCCTGCAATAGGTTTCTAAGGCTGTACATTGTACAGAAGATTGTACAGAAGAAGATTTCCCATCTTTCTCTCATGGTACCAATGGTAAATTCAAACTGCCAGAGGGAAGTGGTCTCTCTGAAATGATGATGCTGAGACAGGAAAGGACAGGGTTCAGATTCTTCGTTCATAGGGTCACTAGGAGGCATATTCAACTCAACAGGACCTAACAATAACAGCAACAACATAGTATGTTTGGGAAACACACGTAAAATTAACCTACAATATTGATTTAAATGTGCAAATGAACTCATTTTCCATTAGTTAGAGAACCTGAAATGCTTGCTGCAGAAGGTCAAGGACTGAAGTCTTCATTATGGATTGAAGCTCAACATCAAGAAGACAAAGATTCTCACCACTGGGCCAATTGATAGCGTTATGATAGATGGAGAAGAGATTGAGGTTGTTAACAATTACAGCTTGCTTGACTCCATAATCAACACTTTTGGCACGAGCAGTCAGGAAATGAAAAGGCAAATTGCGTTGGGAAAAGTTGCTATCTGGGTCCTCTCTAGAGTACTAAGAAGCAACAATGTCAGTCTGGAGACTAAGGAGCACCTGATCCATGCCATGGTCTTTGCAATTACTTGCTATGCATCAGAGAACTAGACAATGACTAAGGATGTCAGAGAAGAATTGATGCCTTTGAGTTGTAATGATGGAGTAGAGTATTGAACACACTAAGAAAATAAGTATGTCTATCTTGGAGAGGTTGAAACCAAGGTTCGCCTTTGGAGGCTAGAATTTTGAAACACCATCTCACATACTTTGGGAATGTGGCCAGGAGGGCTCAGTCCTCGGAGAAGGATATTATGCTCAGAAGGCTGCAGGGACAGTGCAGGAGTGGAAGAGTACAGATGAGATGGATTGATGCAGTAACTGGGGCAATAGGGGCAGGTGTGTCGGAGTCAGTGAGACTAGTTAGGGACAAGATAGAGTTTAGAGCTGTTGTACATAGGGTCACGATGAGTCACAGGCGACAGGATGGCACATACCACCACCACCAAAAACAACAACAAAGTTGTATTCGAAAGTTAAGGGCATTGTCATTTTATTACCTTTTCAAGTTTTTGTCTCAAATGATTATCAAATTCTCAAATACTTATCTTGAGCTTAACTGGAGTAGAACAATTGAGGGAGGACTTGACACATGTCATGTTACTGTCACCTCTTGACTTTGGCAGACATGCTCCTTAATCACAGCATCCTCATCCAGACACAGCCTCAGATCCTTCTAGGTGGAGCACTGTAAACAATCCCCGCCAATCAACAAGAGGCAGTGACTGGAGTGGAAGAGGGCTCTATATGGATTTGCAACGGCCACAGATTTACTCAGCCCAGAACTGTGGCCTTCCAGTAAAGCACCATATACACATTTCAAAATTGTCTTCCAAGAATGTGAATCTCTTAGGTTAGCAGCTCAATGCTTAGCTTATCACACACCACCAGGGTTCCTAAGTGACCCCTTGTTTGATAGTTATTAACTATTGTTTGGAATTGCTAAAGGTTTGGTATTTCTGTATTGTTGATTTTGTTAAGCCATGGAGGCAAACCAACTCATAGCTGACCCTCCAGTGATTTTCAGAAACTAAATTGCTTGAGAAAAGATTGCTCATCTGTGGAAGAATCCACAGAGCAGGATTTGGATTTGAACTCCCTACCTTTGGGTTAGCAGTGAAACTAGTGAAACTCCTTACAAGTCAGCTACCACAGCTCCTTATTCATGCATTGTTGTTGTTGTTGTTAAGTGCCATCGAGTCGCAGGCCACTCATAGCGACCCTAATGAAGGAGAGTCCTAGACACTTGGGTGCCTTTCATCCTCTCTCCAGGTTCATAGGGTATCCGGAGGCAAGCTGTTATGGAAGTGGATCCTACTCCTCCTTCCACGCTTGTTTTAATCGAGGAGCTCCACCCCACTCTCAGTCCACATTGGGTAGCCAACCATTAATGCATTTGACACATCCGTGTCACAGTGTTCAGCCTCACAGCAACCACAAGTGACGGCGGGACGGCAACTTGTACACCAGTGCTATCTGACCTAGAGGAATGTCTGAACAAAAACAATGAAAGACAGGCCCGAGGGCTGCGGATTAAAAGTCACCCACCTTTGGCTTGGTAGCATTGCTTTCTGTCCACTGGGTCAGCTGATCTCTCTTTCTGTGTTGATATTATTATTCATGCATTAGTTAATTGCAAAAGTGAGTTTCTCAGACCAAACTTAAAAGTCTGACAGTGAGAAGGACTCAGGGGAATTCATAGGTCTGGTCTCTCAGGCCTCTGCTAAGCACTGATTCGGGGTTGTTGTTGTTAAGTGCCATCAGGTGACTGTGACTCTTCGTGACCCTAATGATGGATCTGAATCTTGCCTTATCCTGTGGCATCTTCACCATCTCTAATGTCCTTGGTTTTGGGTAGAGAAGAGATTGAGGAGCCCTTGGTGGTGCAGTGGTTAAGAATCTCTGCTGCTAATTGAAAGATTGGTGAGTGGAATCTGCCAGCTGCTGTGAAGGTGAAAGATGAGACGAAAAGCTTCTAAAAAGATCATGGTTTTTGCTCCACGATGGGGCATTGTCACTGTTCTGTCTGGTCACCACAAGCTGGGATCTGCTCGATGGCAATGGGTTTTGGATAAAGGAGATTAGTCTTGCTTCTCCATCCTCACACATAAAACAGACTTGTTGTTATGATGTGCCATCGAGTCAGGAGCAAACTCCTAGCTGACTCCCCAGTGGGTTTTCAGAGCATGCAAATTATACAGGATGAGATTGCCCATCTACCTCTTGTAGAGCAGCTGGTGGATTCAAATGATGTGCCTTTGGGTTGGGAGCACAACTCCTTATCCACTAGGTCACCAGACCACCCTCAGGAGACAGAGACAGCCGTCTTTTTTTTTTTTTTTCCTCTCTCAGAGTCCTTAATGGAGGAAATGCAGCAGAGAACCTGCTCAACTGGCAGAACCTGACCTACCAGATTGGCCAATTAAACAACTCAATCTATTGCCAGGGAAATGATTCAACACAGAGATGCCAAGGAGACCAGCTCAGACCATCATCTGCCTTATTATCCTTGCCCACAGAATACGGCACATGCCCCTACGTGTGGCTCCTCTCCTCCATTTCTAAGAGAGATATTTTGCTCATAGCTCTCTTGATTCTGCCCCCATTAAATATTACTGTCACATTGGCACGTAAGGAAAAGGAACTAATATCACCTTGTGATACTGAGAATTATTTTTTTATTTTGCATTGAAGTGACTGATTTTATTTGTGTTATTTGTGGGACTGTTGCATTTTATTGACTGGAGGCTGTGTCGGTTATCTATTTCCACAACAACACAGTTAACAAGCAACCGTGCAATCCAGTGGTTTACAAGGACAGCGTTCACTTAACCCATGGGGGTGTGTGTTGGTGGAGCCGCTCTAGTCTTGGCTGGCTTCTGCTGATCTTGGCTGAGCTTGTCCTTGGGTCTGTGGCTCAGCTGGTGGGTTGGCTGGGACTGGGCTCAACTCGACCCTGGCTCTGAACCAGGTCATTCTGGTTGGACTCTCTACTGACACTTTGGAATTGCACCCCAGCTAGAATGAATCAGAGTCCACAGTTTAACTAGATCCCCTGGTGATTCTTATACAGATTCTAATTCTGTTTATCTGGGGTGGAAGTACCAAGGGTTGAAGTAGAAGGAGGCAATTTGAAGCCCTGGTCTAGAGTGACCTCAGCTGGCCTGAACTGGCTGGTTTTTCTTCTCTAGCTGACTAGCCTGGGCCTGTCCTAAGGTTAGTGGCAAGCTTTCCAGAGAATGAATAGAAGCATACAGGGCCCCTTGAGATGGTCACTTCTTTCCAATCTGACTGGCCATAGCAAGTCACAAGACTAACTCTCATGCAAGGGATGGGAACACAGACTCTACACCTTATTAGAAAAATCTCATTGCAAAGAATACAGGACATAGTGAGGTGCGGGAGCCACGTTCACAATCAACTGCACAGGTGTTTGGAATATTGCTTAAGTAGAAAGAAGAGAGCTGTGAGAGCTGGACAGCCTCATGGTGGATGGTGGTAGGCATTAACTCCCAACATCTGCCCAGCGCTGTTCTAATACTCTAATTTCACAAGTAGCACTCCCTTACTGTCTTCAGAAAGATGCCTTCTGTAAACACAGGACGTGAATAGAAGCTCTATTTTCCTTAAGACTCTGCCTTCTTGGCCATAGTGGTTGGCTGGCCAGATGTGGACACCTGACCCAACCAAGGCCTTCAGTGCACCCCACATCTGGCCTCAGTCATTGATCTAGGCATGGAAGAAGACTAATGGGACAAGTTAGATATATCTCAGCCCCAGCTGTAGTTGGTTGGTTGTTGTTAGGTGACATCGAGTCGAGTACGATTCATAGTGACCTTATGAACAAAAATCTGAAACCTGTTTCTTTCCTGCGTCATCCTCACACTTCCTGACACACTAGAGCCTAGTGTGGCAATCACCACATCCATCCACCTGGTTGAGGGTCTTCTCCTTCACCGACCCTCCACCCTTTCCTCCTTTCAACTGACTTCCAATCTGGTTCTACTACTAGACTACTATAAGCATCCTCTTTGTTTATTGTTCATAGGGTTTTCAAAAGCCTGTTATTTAGGAAGTAGATGGCCCATTCTACTTCCTAGTCTGTCTTAATCAGCGGACTCCACCAAAACCATCCAAGATGGGAAACATTTTTGGCATTTGACACACCAGTGGCTCTGGAGAATAGGGAAGTTGGGAATCCAAGACCTGATATCAGACATAGCAGCACAGACTAGCAAAGTGTGAAACAGTGAAACTGATGTTTTGAGAGAAGCAGAGAGGAGAAAGGAGGATGGAGTCTTAGACACAGTCCAATTTCCGGTACAGCTTTGCCAGAATATTGCCATAACCCAATCTTCCCAGAAGACATCCCTCTCCTTTGCTTTTGTTCCGCCCCCCCCCCCCCCAAACAACTCAAATTGGGATTTGGTTCACTACAACTGATGGAACCTTATGCAGACCTGATTTGAGAAACAGTGCTCCGGCCCCAGGAGGACTCGTTATGTTTTGCAATTCCTTCTTTGGGTTAGAAAAATATGTGAACTGAAACAAGTCAAGCTCTTTGAGTCCACTGTACACGGTTTATCTTACCTCCGCTCATTTTTTCACATGTTTGCATTTTGAGCCTCCTATTTCTCTCTTTCCTAGTCTGCTTTAGTTGGCAAATTTTCTGCAAAGAACCTGTATCATGAAGTGTTACTGAAGATGACATTTTAAGGGCTAAGGTGCACTTGCCTCAAGTCATGGCATTTTCAAGTGCTTCCCATGTGTGTTAAGGAAGAAGTGCTTTCAAATTATCGCATTGGCAAAGGATATTGACTCTGGTGTGTACTGCCCTGGCAACAAATGTGTCTTGGAGAAAGTGTAGCCAGAGTCTTCCCAGAAGCAAAGATGGTAAGACCTCTTCCTACATACTTTGGATGTGTTCTTACGAGGGACCAACACTATGCTGGATGAGTTGGTGGAAAAGAGAAGACCCTCATCGAGATGGGTTGACGCAGTGGCCGTGGCAATGGGCTCCGGCACAGACGAGGATTGTGAAGATCATCCGGTGTTTTGCCTGTTGTGTATATGGCTGCTCCAAGTCAGAGCAGACTCTATGGCAACTAACTGCCTGACATCTCCTTAGTAATAGTTGCTCCTCCTCTCCATCCTTATCCCACCAGGAGCTCCCAGATATTTGAACCATATTACTTTGAAATAATCTGTATTCGTTTCTCTTAGTTCTTGATGTATAACAAAGTACCACAGATTGGTTGGTTTCCAAAAGTAAAAATATATTCCCTTAAAGTGTTAGAGGCAAGGAGTTAAGAATCATGATGTTGGTAGAGGCCACCTCTGTTGGCTCCAAAGGAGAATCCTTTCTTCTTTCAGCTTTTGCTATTCCCACATGCATGTGGTAGCATCACTCCAACATCTTCCTTCATGTCCACACGAGCCGCTTACATCTGTGTCTACCTTTTTTAAAAACCATCTTGTTTTACTGGGACACCAGTCTGCTTGGCACAGAGGCCCACCCTGCTCTGATATCCTCTCTCTGTGTCATTGCCCTGAAGTTGGAACTGACTCATAGTTGACTCTCAAGCAGGTGTGGTTCTCCCCCCTTTCCCCAGTTTATTTACAAAATTCTAATATAAATTCAAACAAGTTCTTTCAATTTCCCTCACCCCTAACCATCAAATTGTACAACCCAATTATTAATCTCCCTTTCCCTCTGTCCATCGACATCCCTCTGCTTCCAGCCTCTCCCACCCCCCTGGATCCTTATACTCCTTCTACAATAATCGTCTTATACAGTATTTATCCTTGTGGAATTGAGTTCATTCACTCAGCATAATGCTCTCAGAAACAGCCCAAATGTTCAACCACAAATGAATGGATTGAGAAATTATGGTACATTCACACAATGGAATACTATGCAGCACTCAGGAGCAGTAACTTTGTAAATTATTACCTAACTCAAGCAGGTTTTTAAGACTGTGAATCACACAGAAGGACACTGCCCATTTTTCTCCAGTGAAGTGACTGGTGGGTTTGAACCCCCAGAAAAGCACCACCTTTGGGATACAAATGCAACACCCTACAGACTACACCCCCTTAGGTTAACTACATCTTAAGAGATCCTGGTTCCAAATAAGGTCAAAATTTGCGTCTCTAGAAAGGAAATGAATTTTGTGAGAACACTATCCAATCCAGTGTATTCTTCATATATCATGTTATACACTTGCATATCCACATATGTCTTATTCAAATTATGACTTTAGTCTTTGGGCAGTGGTGATGGTATTTGATGCTATAGTTTCAGATTTCAAAGGCTCTATGTCCTTTAGCCTAGACATAAAAAAAAACACAACAGCCCCTTATGTTCTTTTGTATTCTTAGAGCATATTGTATTTCTTTTAATAAAAATACAACTATCCTTAAAGGTTAGTCTATTAAAACTTTAAGCCATTAATACCTTAGCTTGAATTCGCTGATAAACATTATCTGAGAACATTCTCATTCAGCCATCAGGAGCTCTAAATCTTGGCTGCACATTAAAATCACCTAGGGAGCTTTTAAAACATATTGATGCCTGAGCTTCACCCTAGACCAATTAAATCAGAATTTCTGGGATTGGGGCCCAGGCATCAATATTTTTAATAGATTTCCAAGTGGTTCTAATATGCAGCCAGGATTAAGAACTGCTGCCCTGTATGCAGCTTCCATCTTTCAAAAGATCTACATCTCATCTCCTTGAGGCGGGGGCTTCAAGAGCCCAGTAACTTTGGAGCAAAATCTTAGCGGATGGCGGCAGTTCAATAGGAAAAGATAAGGGGAGAGAACGGAGGAAGTAAAGATCCAGAGGTGGGGAGCATCAGCCGTGTTCAGAAAGTGCTGCGCCTAGCTTATCTTGAGCTGTAGGAGTGTAACAAAAGATAATGTTTACTATTTGTCCTGTGTCTGGCATGGTTCTATGCCTTTCACACGTTTGTTGTGGTTCTGTGCCATCGAGTTGGAAACAAGTCATAGCTGACCCTTCATTGGGTTTTCATTAGCAGTTATTCTCACGGCTCACGAGAGGGGACCACTCAACCTTCGCCCTCAGAGCAGCTGGTGGATTATTATAGCCTCATTTAACCTTCTGAGAAAAGACCCAAGGCATAGGTGATTTAAACCACCGGGTTAAGGTAAAAGATTCAGCTGGTAGCAGATTTGGGACTCAAACCTCATTCTAAGTTGACACAAGAGTTAAGTGTTTGACTCTTGACTACAAACACTGGCAGTTCAAACCCATCGAAGAGGCTTGGAAGATAGGCCTGGCAATCTCTCCCAAAAGTATCAGCTTTGACATCTTGGGGCCACAGTTTTAATTGCACATATGCGGTCTCCATAAGTCAACACCTACACCACAGGGACTAATGTCAGGTTGGCTTCCAGAACAATGCGTGCATCCTCCCTGGGGGTGGAAAAATGGCAGCAACCTGCTTCTTAGCTCCAGCTCCAGCTTCTAAAGTACTTTCAGGGCAGCTTTAAGATCACTTTGAGTGATTACTCAAAGGTTCCTCCCTTTCCCAATGACCTCCATTCCCCCAACAACAGTGACCCAGCACTACTGCTCTTGAAAGAGAGCTCCAGTAACTAAGCCACACAGGTAGTTTCTGGCCTTCCTGCAGCCGGTACGAACCAAGGGACCAAGAGAAACTCACCTAACACCCAAGGTTCAGGGCTGCTAGCCTATTTGGTCACCCAAACTTTTCAGAATGAAGTCTCTGGGATTTTTGTTGGTTTTATTTGGTGTTTTTTTTTGTTTTGTTTTGTTTTGTTTTCCTTCTTCTTGTGTACCGTCAAATCAGATCTGACTGGCACAGGAGGAGATTGCCCCTCCTTCTCCAGCGGAGCATCTGGAGGATTTGAACCTTGAGCCTTCGGGATTGCAGTGCAGCTTCTTGCCGCTAGGCCACAAGAGCTCCTTTGTCTCTGGGATTTTATGTTACCAACCAACCTTCCGTGGCTATTTTACTGTAGGTTTTAGGATTCACCACTATATTTAGCCACTAAAACTGCTCTTTCCATAGTCCCTGACCACATCCCACTCAAGCCCTATTTGTTCTCGCTCCCAGCTAGCCATGCTGTGAAGTCACAGGTTTGAGCCAGCCAAGTCAGGCAGAGGTCAGATGGAGCTGTGCAGGCCAGGCACTGAAGATTTATTAAATCCTCTTCAACTGGAGAGTGTTAGATCAAAAAGGAGATTTTCCAGAAAGAACTAGAAGATGAATGTAATGAAAAGGTATACCAAGACTCACTTATTACACATAATACAAAACCTAATTGAAACTGATTTAAGTAAAAAGAATGATATATTGGCTAATATTGCTGAATGGTGAGAACTCATATTGTTTTATGTATATGTAAGAATCACCTGAGAAGCTATAAGAATTACCTGAAGATCTTATTAAAATATAGATTATGATTCAGTATGTCAGGGGTAGAAAGAAAAATTCTCAGCAGGGGATCAGACTAGAATAGACTGGTTGTAGGTGCATCATCACATAACTTTCACCCCCTCTTGTCTTTCCTCTTCTTTTACACTGAGATTATTGAAATTGGATCAGGCCCCACCCCTATTCCCCACTATGACCTTGTGTTAACCTAATTGGTACCATCTCCAAATTCTGATTGCCAAAGTCACGTTTCTAGAGACTGGGTGTTGTTTGTTCTTGTGTACCATCGATTTGGAACCGACCCACAGCTGAGCCTCTAGCTGGTTTTAGCAGCACTTAATTGCAAAGGAGGAGATTGCCCATCCTTCTCCCATGGAGCAGCTGGTGGATTTGAACTGTGTATCTTCTGATTGCAGTACAGATTTTTACCACTAGGCCACCAGAGCTTGCCAGTGGGAGCTCTTCTTTTAAAGTTAGGACTTCAAAATATCTTTTGGGAGAACACAGTTCAAGAGGCTGAACCAATGATCAAGAATTTCTCTCTTTTAAACTTTCTCTGAACTATAGTTCATAGACTTCATTCTTGAACTCTGTGTGAGTACACAGTAGTCCTAGGATCATGTCGTTCCTAGTGTTAGTCACTCCAGTGGAAAAGATTCTTTTCTGCATTGCACCCTCCCAGGACTCAGCCTTAACTATGATTAGATAAAGTTGGCTTACATGCCCATCTCTAAATCACTCATTGCCTCCAAAGGCATGATGTTTTGAACCCAGGACTGGCTTGGTTTATAAGCCCAACTTTAAGGACAATGTTGCTAAGGAAATTCAGATCTTTGAGAATCTTAAGCATATGTAACGTGATCCATCTTAAACCACATGATTTCAGATTGTTGGAGAGGGGGAAGTTTTCCTAAGGAAATGGATTGTTTTGCCAGTTTGAATTTACTATCTGCTCTGAGGGAAAGATGGGAAATCTACTCTCGTGCAATTCACAACCTCTGAAAACCCACAGAGGGTCAGCTATGAGTTGGTTCTAAGTAGATAACACATGACAACAATAACAACAATGTAAGTAGAAGTAGATAACCAGGCCTGTCTTCTAGAACACCCCTGCAAGGACGAGATCCTCCAGCCTGTCAGTTAGCAAACCAGCACACTGAGCACTATCCAGGGTTTCCTCACAGCCTGGAAAAGCCTACAAAGTACAGTTCTACCCTGGAGCAAGGGTGTCAGACCTGACTCAAGAACTAGGCCATAGAATGCGTGTCAGAGAGGCATAAACCAGCAAATGTCCACTGCAGAAAGCCATCTCAGAAGTACACAACTAGCAGAGGCCAGGTCTCTCCCAGCACACGGCAGTGACTAGGAATGCTCCAGAGTTGTCTCCAACAGCCTACGGGTCACACATCTGTATCAGGACAGGCTGGCACGCAGCCACAAGTCAAACCAGATCCGCGTGGAGCCCGTGGACTCTTTCTCATTTTGTACTAAATATTATTTAAGCCATAGGGCAATTGGAGCTTCAGAAATTCACAGCAACTCCTCAGTCTACCATCCTAATGTTGATCATGGATAATTGAATCCTACTGTTAACCTCAAGATGTCCTCTTACATTAATATTTTAGTTTCATCACCAACCTTTTGTCAAAGCTGTTAATAAGTTATTAAATTAACTTACCAGGGTTCTATTATTATGCATTTTTCTACATTCTCATCTGGTTAAATAGAAAAATGGGCCAATCAGTGTGGCATGGAAAGCTATCAAGCCTGAACAATCTATAATTGACTATTTATCCCGAGATAGAGGGAAAATTAGGATATATTTCTTTATAAAGTTTTAATATTTTCAACATTAAAGTCTATATAATCTGATAACCCCCTATGTTTGGTTGATCAGTATGTTTTACAAAAGAATATAGAATAAAAAAAAGAATATAGAATCAGCTTAATCCATTGGCAGGTTTAAGCTGACAGATGCTATGGCTGTTAGACAATTGCATCAAATTTCCTCGTCATTTCATTGAACAAAGCTGACGTGGGACAAGTGAAAGGCCTATGGCAAACCTGCTCTATTAAAGCTCTGCTTGGACTTTAATATGGATTCAAAAAGACTATCAAATGTAATCCCTGTGAGTTCATAGCAACCATTTGAGGAAGAAAGGACAAATATCTTGGTTCAGGAAGAAAGGCATGGAATAGAGACCTTCATAAATGACAGGAGCTGAGAGCAGAGACTGTAATAGAGCGAGGGCCCACGCCATCTCCTCCTAGCTCACCTGCCTCTCACCTCCTTTTTTCGTTCTTCTTTGGCAGTTTTGCATTTTATTTTATTAGCTTTCAAACAAAAGTTTTAAATTTCAATAACCTTTATGCTGTTGTTGTTATGTGCCATCGAGTCGCTTGTGACTCATAGCGACC
>NW_006399858.1:2676625-2688716 GCF_000299155.1 Elephantulus edwardii
ACTCTGCCAAACATGATGTCCCTCTCCAAGGACCAGTCCCTCCTTGCAACATGCCCAAAGTATGTCAGATGAAGCTTCAGAATCCTTGACTCCAAGCAGCATTCCGGCTTCACCTTCTCCAGGACAAACCTGTTTTTTCTCCTAGCAGTCCATGGTATACTCAACATTCTTCTCCAGCACCACAGCTCAAAGGCATCAATTCTCTTTCTATCATCCCCATTCACTGTCCAACTGTCCGATGCATAACACGTAATTGCAAAGACTATAGTGTGGGTCAGGCATACCTTAGTCTCTAGCCTGACGTCATTGCTCTTCAGTACTCTGGAGAGGTCCCTCACAGCTGACTTTCCCAATGCAATTCGTCTCTTGATTTCTCAGGTACCCCGGGGCGCACTAGCCAGCCCGCACTCCGATGCCATTGCCAGAAAAAGAGTTTTTGGGATTCAGGAGGAGAGAGAGGCGGAATAACCTTTATAGTGTTAAATATATATAATGCTGTTTTCAAAGAGTGAGGTAAGCGTGAGTTTGAAGCTTCATGCTTTGTGGTCTGCTGTCTCCAAAACCCTAGTATTTTTGTCCATGCAGCTCAAAGAGGTAAAGAAATTAATTGCCCTCTTTCAGCCTCACTTCTTCATCTATCAAATGTTAAAATGGAGATAATAATAGTTACCACATAGGGACTTTGGAACGTGGAAAACATTCAATAAATGATAGCGACTGTCATTATGTCAACATCACTGTCATCACTATCATCAATAATTTACATAACTATACATATGAATAAAGGATGAAAGTCACACATGTTGAGGACTTTCATTCATCTGGTCGTTAAGCATCGCCTACGACTTGATGGCACTTAAGAACGATAACATCAACATAGCCCAGTGGACAGAAAGTGATGCTACCAAACCAAAAGTGGATGACTTTTAATCTACAGCCCCCAGGCCTGTTTTTCATTATTTTTGATTAAACATTCTTCTAGGTCATATAGCCCTGGTGTGTCCACTTGCCGTACAGAGGTAACTTGTGGTTGCTGTGAAGCTGAACACTGTGACACTGATGTGTCAAATGCGACAACGGTTATCTATGGTGGACAGTGTTTGGTGGCACTCCCCAGTTAAAAGAAGCTTAGAAGCAGGAGTGGCATCCACTTCTGTCAATAGCTTGCCTCTGGAAACCCTATGAATCTGGAGAAAGGATGAAAGTCACACAAGTGTTGAGGACTTTTTTTCATAGCGTCGCTATGAGTCACCTACAACTCGGTGACACTTAACAACAACATGCATATGAATATTAGTAAGTAGGTGATTTGTTAATATTGTACTGTGTATAATATATGCACATATTGTGTGCATATTATTCTTTGTTGCTGTTGAGTCAACTCCAGTCTATGCCTGCTCTGTGTGTATAGAGCACAGCTGCACACATAAAGCCATTAGGATTGCAAGGTTGTGACCTTTTATGAGCAGACCTTCAGCCTGCCTTCCTGCACCTCTGGGGAGGGGGTTGATTAACCAACTGGTAGTTGTGCTGGGAACCCAAAGGTCACTTCTCTCTGGCAGTTCAAATCTACCAGCAATTCCTTGGGAGAAAGATGGAAAATATCCTCTTGTGTGGCTTCCAGCCTTGGAAGGAGGGCCACCTATGAGTCAGCTGATCAACGGCAGCAAGTTTAAAGATTTCTAATTGCTGTTATTGTTAAGTATTTGTGCCACCCAGCAACATATACGGTGTATGTACATACGTACTTCCAAGTACACATTTGCCATGAGGAACGGTGATCAGGAAAAACTTTTAAAATAGAATCTTGATGAGCTTCTTCTTATATTAAGAACCATTAGATGTTCCTATTAATGCACAAAGAGAATGCAGTTTGTCTTGGAACTTTCCCTTTCAACCCAAGCGGCAGAATTAGCAGGCACACCGTCAGGATTCTTACATATAACAGGGAGAAACAAACATGTTTTCGCAGCCCTCTAGATTCTTAAAAATGCATTTAGACCATTAGCCCAAAGCACTTAGCCTGAGCTCTTAAGTGAGCCCGCAGGCAAATGCGCAGAGCCTGGCCTCGCAGCCCTCTGCAGCCCTTGTTCTACTACCTCCCTGTCCCTCTGGATGCTTATTTCTTCCTCTTCCACCCCTGCTCTGGACCTGGGACCCTCACCTGTTCCCTTTCCTGTGGCTTTGTTGGGATCCACACATCAGACACAGTGGTGGAAGATGACAGGCCGCAGGGATGTGAGGATGGGGCTTCCTCTCCTCCGAAGGCTGCTGTGTTAACTGCATCCTTTAGCAGTGGACGTGGCTCTTTTCTGCTGTCCTCTCCTTTCTGCTAGCTCTCTTGGATTGTGACTGCTCTATCCTTGTCTCCCAAGGGCTATGGGCAACAGGCTCCTAGAAACTAGCTTATTCCTTATTTTCTTCCCTTAATCCTACTCATCTCTCAGGTAAAAAAACCAAAAGCCAACCCCCAAACAACTTTCACAACTCTTCGTTACATATGTTGTTGCTAGTAGCTGCTGCTTGGCTAACTAACCCTCATGGTCCCTCTGAGCACAACAGAGCAAACTTCTGTCCAGTCCCGCCACGTCTCATGATTAGGAGTGGAGCTGGCTATTCAGCGCCACAGGGTTTCCAGAAATTGACCACCAGCTCTTCTTCACAGTCTGTCTGACTCTGCAATTGCTGCCAAAAACTATTCAAAGTCATAGCAAAATGCAAAAATCTACCCATAAATGGGTAGTGAATGAGCACAGGCGACAGTTAGTAGGGAATCAAGCCAGCTTCTACACAGAAGGCCCATCGATTCCCTTTGTATAGCTTGATCCAACATAACTCATCGACAGCAAGTTCTGAGGCAATAATCAATAATTCCCCACACCCTTTCAACATTTAAAAAAGAAAAAAATCCACACATAAGGTGTTTTCTCCAAGTGACATAGTCCAGAGAGTTACACCGCTAACCTAATGGCAGGGGCTGTCTGGAAGTTCAAATCCATCAGCAGCTCCAAGAGAGAAAGTCTCCTCCTGTGTGATTTACACAAGGCCTCTGGCTATAAACCCTCTGGCTGGAGGAGAGTCAGCCATGAGTCAGCTCCTACTCAGATATAACGAGTCTGCATTTTCATTTTTGATGGTCATAACCAGTGCTCTGTTTCCATAGACACACCAAGCAGGGAGAACAGATATAATAGGCTTATTTGAAATCATGCACTCACTATAAACTAATAGTACAAATAGAACATTAACAGGAACCAAAATGAAAGGGAAATCCACTCGTGATTCCATTACCCCAAACACTAAACCACTTCCAATATTTCCTTTGCTTTCCACAGGAAAGATACATTTTCTATTATTCTTATTTCACATAATGTTATATCCTGAGCTTTCCCCAGGTGCTTACAATTTTCGGTGTTTTCTTTATTATTATTCTTTTTCCATTGAAAGCATGCACTGTGCCTTCCTTGACATTTTTCTTCTCTCGTAATGAAGGTTGTAAATAATTTTTATTTAGGGATTGGTATGAAATTTTATTTTAGAAACAAGTATGTTACTTTGGAAACAGGTTCAAAGAATTCATTATTGGACTCAGATCTCATAATTGGAAACAAATTCACACACATCAAACTCCTTAATTAGCACATGCTCAACTTTCTCTCATTTTCATTGTTGGAAGGACATATCAGTACTATGTTTTTATACTGCTGGAAGCTCATCTCCTTATAATCTTTCTACCCAATCTCTTACGCCTTTGAATTTTGTTGAGGGGGGGAAAGTATGCTGCAATAGAACTGTTAGAGTGGAATGGGGACGATGATTCTTCAAATATAATCCAAGAAAGTTGACATTTTAACGAGTGGAAAACAAAAGAAGACATTTGGTCATCTTTGTTTTTGTTGTGATATGCTATCAAATTGACTGTGACTCAAAGCTGTGAACCTTGCTGTGTCCTACTCCATCTTTGTGATCTCTGACATAATCGAGCCCATTTTTACAGTCACTGTGTCAGTTTATCTTGTGGAGGGTCTTCTCTTTCTCTGAGCCTCCGTCTTTCTGAATATGATACCTCTTTCCAAGAACTGGCACCTCTTGACAACATTCCCAAAGCATGGGAGATAACGCTTCTCCAGCATCACAACATCGGCTCTTCTTCTGTCATCCTTATTCATCGTGCAGCTTTCAGCAATGTAGGAAGCAAGTTAAAAAAACATAGTTTGGGTCAGGCACACTGTAGTCATTAAAGTGACACCATTGCTCTTTAACATCATGGAAAGATTGTTTTAAAAAAAATATTGTATTTTATTTACTTGATAAATACAAGAGAACTGTTGTAACACTATTGACAGCTTAGCAATTATTAAAAGAGTTTATTTCACCTTTACTCACCATTATATTTCTTTGAATGGGAATATATACATTAATCACCAATAAGCCCTTAATGCATTGTTTAAAATCACCCTATTTACAGAAACTTGACAATCATTCCAATTAAAATGAGAGGGGAAAGTATGAAAAATTCTCTTCCTGTTACCTTTAATATTTAAAATATTTCTAAGATAGCAAACATTTTCAAAGCAGCTAATTAACCAAAAATCAAGAACTATGGTCTTAAAAGCTTAACAAATTGGCCATGTTCTAAATTTCACTTCAGGAAGTTCTCTCTGGTTCCAAATGGGGTTGTTTTCTAATTGTCTAAGTGGAACTTGTAGGTGAGTTAGAACAGGTTCTTAGTAAGTGCAAGAAAGAGCCCCGGTGGCACACAGGCTGCTCACTGAAAAGTCAGGAACTCTTTGGAGGGCTCTTTGACAGCAGGCTTTCTGATGCAATACATCTTTTGATTTCTTGACTACTAGTACCATGGGTTTTGATTATGGATCCAAGTAAATTGAGATCGCTGACATTTTCAAGCATTTTTCCACCTATCATAACGTTGCTTATTGGTCTAGTGGTGAGGATTTTTGTTTTCTTAATGTTGAAGTGCAATCCGTATTATAGATATTTATCATCTTTAGTCTAGAGCATGTTAGGCAACAGTTTGACCATATTAACCCATCCAGTAGGGACAAAGGATCACAAACTGCTTATCCTTGTCTGATGAAGGAAGACCTTGTCTTTGTGTTCAAACTTCTAACTTGTGAATGAGCTGCATGAATTTCAGAATCTTAAAACATTTATCTATAGAATAAACATATATTTTGTTGTTGTTGTTGTTGTTGTAGTTGTTGTTTTTGTGCCATCAAGCTTCAGCACTGGAAAAATCCTTGGTAAAGGACCAAAGACGGATAAGTTCCAGGCTGAAACCTGAGTGTAGAATAAACATATTTTTAAGTGTGGTATTTAACAAATACCAAAAATTGCTTGAAATTACCCACAAGTTGCTTTATATGGAACCACAAGTTTGGGCCATTAAAAATACACAAATGACAATGAAGTAATAATAATATACCCATCTCATAGCTTGCTAAATGTCATAAAACAATCATTGGGGCCTTTTATTTTAGATCCTAAATGATCTTGATGCTTGACACCTGAAAACTAGTTAGAAAAGTGATCTTCCAGGCTGTCTCTCAACAATTCGGGTCCAGATCCTGCATCTTAGTTAGATGCCTGGAGGTTTGATTATATGCTGAATTTTAAGAAGCACAGAGCAGATTCACATTTGTTTAGTAAATGAGTGAGTGTGTTTCTTAGTTCTTTTTAGATGTGAATCATAGAGGCATAAAGGGATTTTAGAAATGATGTAGTCTTGCATTTCCCTTCATGTATTACTTGAGACACTCATTTCATAGACTGTCAAAAGGGTCTATGCTGGAGCAGTTTAGGAAATATTTGCTGGTTAAGTAAGCAAATAGTTTTCTTTACAACAGGATGTCTTAGCATCTTTATTAGCCTAATGTGTACTGTGCATTTCCAAGAGGGTTGAGGTAAAATAATGATCTGTTGAGTATATTGCAAACATATTTGAAAACAGAACATTATTTTAACCAGGCATCTTATAGGACCCTAAATTTTGGGACTCATTAACCTAATGTAATTCCCTAATTTAACAGACTTACCCTTTATTTTCATCTTCTTATTTGACAAGTTTACTTTCATTTCCTATTGATTTCTCAGTAGAAAAGTGACTGCTGTTGTGTTGGGAAAGGTAAGTTAAACTGCTGTAAAAATCAGACAAGAATATAATGACTTTTTTCACATACCAGCCCAGAGATTTCCTGCGGTGAGAGAATGAGTGGGTGGTGCCGCTAGTATTAAGAATTTGGAAAGATCTCAGAGTCATCTGATTTGCGAGCTCCTGTGTTAGCTTTCCAGTGTTTCTTGGAAGCTGGTAGAGGACTTGACTCCTGGGTTCAGAGACAAAGGCCTCAGTGTGCCACAGCCGGAGCTGAAACATGTTAGTGTCACTTTCCCGTGCTCCCTAAGCCCCACAGAGGAGAGGCAGGATGTCCCAGGCAGGCACTGAACACTCAAGTTTGAGCCCCTGTTAGGAATCATAGCTCTTTCCCTACTGCTGTGTGTGCTGTTGGGTTCATTTCAAGTCAGAGCAATCCTGTGAGGTATACTGGATAGAAGGATACTATGGTTTCTGAGGCTGCAATCTTTAGGGGAGCTCAGCAGCAGGTTTTTTTTCTTCCTTTGAGATCCTGGTTGGGTTCATAAGTCCTCCCCCCCCCTTTTTTATATGAGTAGCTTAATGCTTAACCATTGCACCACCTAGGCTCCAGAAAAAAACCTTATTTTGTTCCTGAGGCTGTTATTTCCGTTACACTGAACAATAAGAAGGCTTCTCTTTACTTCTAAGCCAGGCTGTATCTCTAGTTTTTGATACTGTTCACTGTCCAGACATTCTAGAAACGATTGTCTGCAACAAACACAGCCAGTGGGCTGGGGTCTAAGCACAGTGAAGATTGTGAGGGTGGTGCGAAATCGGGAAGGGTTTTGATCTTATGCATGGAGTTGTCTTGAGTCATACTTGACACGATAGCGCCTGACAACAACTGCAGTGACCAGACACTATTCAAGTTGCTAGAAATACAACTGCAGAGGGCAAGACTGCTGTCTCACAGTGTTAACATCGGGCTGCATTCTCATGACAGTTAAAACATGATTCAGTGTGAGCCAAACCATAGCTAGATTATGGTATTGTAGTTGTTCAATACCATCAAGTCGAGTATGCCTCATACCGACCCTGTGAACAGTGGATCTGAACCAGTCCTTTCCTGTGCCATCTTCACATTTTTGGACACACTAGAGCCCATTGCAGCAGTCACCATGTTAATCTACCTTGTTGAGGGTCTTCCTCTCCTCTACTGACCCTTCACCCTTCCCGGAATTATTTCCCTCTCCAAAAAAATAGCCCCTCCTAGCAACATGCTTGAAATATGTGAGGTGAAGCCTCATCATTCTTGCCTCCAAACAGCGACATATTTATTTGTTCTTTTGGCTGTCCATGGGTTGTTCAGTGATCTTCTCCAACACCAGAACTCAAAGGCATCAATTTTTCTTCTGTCATCCCTGTTCATTGTCCAGATCTCAGAAGCAAAGCGAATGATTGGAAGGATCATAGTCTCAATAAAAAGCACCTTAGTCCTCAAACTGACATCATTACTCCTCAATACTCTGGAGAGGTCTCTAACTGCAGACTTTCCCAATGCAAAGCGTCTTTGTATTTCCTGACTGCTGGCACTAAGTGTGTTAATTGTGGAGCCAAATAAGTTTGTGGTATAAGCTACTCTATGGAGAAAACTCTGAAGCCTTAGTGGATAAGGACTTGTGCTGCTAAACCAAAGTCAGCTGGTTCAAATTCACCAACTGCCCCACGGAAAAAGATAAATAATATCCTCTCACGCCATTTATAGCCTCCAAAAATGGCTGTAAGGTCATCTATTAGCTGGTTCTGACTTAATGACAATGGGTTGAGTTTGAATATTGTATATATTGAGGCTCAATGTTAAGAAGACAAAGATTCTTACCACTGGGCCAATTGGCAGCATCATGATGGATTGTGAAGAGATTGAGATTGTTCACAGCTTTAGTCTGCTTGGCTCCACAGTCAACACTCTCGGCACCAGCAGCCAGGAAATCAAGAAACATATTGCGATAGGAAAGTGTGCTGTTAGGGACCTCTCCAGGGTACCGAAGAGCAATGATGTCACTCTGGAGACTAACGTGAGCCTGATATAGGCCATGGTCTTTGTGATCACTTGTTATGCTTCAGAGGGCTGGATGATGACTAGGGAGGAGAGGAGGAGAATTGATGCCTTTGAGCTGTGGTGTTGGAGAAGAGTATTGAACCTACCAGGGACTGCTAAGAAAATAAACAGATTTAACCTGCAGAGGGTTAAACTGTGCTGCTCCTTGGAGGCAAGGATTCTGAAGCTTTGTCTAACATACTCTAGACATGTTGCAAGGAGGGACCAGTCTTTGGAGAAAGATGTCATGCTTGGGAGGGTGGAGGGACAGCGCAGGAGAGAAAGATCCTCTATGAGGTGGATTGATTCAGTCACTGGAATAATCAGGGTAGGTGTAGCGGAGACAGTGAGATTGGCACAGGATAGTGCAGGGTTTAGGGCTGTTGTACCTAGGATTGCTATGAGTTGCAGAGAACTGGACAGCACATAACAACAACAACAACAACAACAACAACAACAGATAGATTTCAAACAATTAACATTTCTTATTGTCAATTTAAGTAAGATACAGCTGACTTTATAGTCTTTAAGCTTCTTTGTCTGCCATCAAGTAGGAACAACCCATACTTGACATTCCAGTGGGTTTTCAGAGGCAGTAATCTCATGGGATTTTAGTTTATAGTAAAACCTCCCTTAAATTTTACATAACAATTAATCTTGATTTTTAATAACTCCAATGTTTTACCTGATAACATGTAAGTTATTAGTTTTTGTGTTTGTTTTTTTTAACTGTGGATTAATAGTTTTTGTTATGAACTTCAAGTGTCAAAATCATTTGGAACATTTTTAACAAAAATTTCATCCACTTGATTTGATTTATCAAAGCAGTTTATGTTTACTTTAAAAAAACCTCAAACAACATGACTCTTTCCACTCTCTAGAAAGGTCTATAATGTGCACAGTGCAAATTGAACATCAGAAATATAATGTAGCCAAATGACAGAATCAAATTTAAAAGAAACTACTGAAGCCTTGTTCTTTAAAAGAAAAATCTGTGTTTCTATGTTACATTGTGTTCATGTATTATAAAAACGTGTGACAGATCCACAGCACCTCCTGCACAAAAATGTTGTTTATGGCCAAGTATATATAATATAGTTTATTGAGAAAGGGTTCAATTCAAATGAATAATGGAGGAAATAAGCATAGAATGGTTTGTTGCAAAGAAGTCTGCACAGTAAGTATCAAAGACCAAGATCTAATTGTGATGGTGCTTATAAAACTATATAGTATCAATATTTGCATAGCATTTTATAGTTGACAAAGCTTTTTTTTTTTTAAAAAAAAAAGAGAGCTAACATTTACTGAACACTTACCACGTGTTGGATGTGGCGATCTTGTTTAATCTTACAACACCTCTGTAAGCTAGACAAGAGAAGATTGAGCTGAACCTCTGGCTACGGGTGGTGGGGAGAGGAGGGAGGGGCTCCTGTCCTAACATGAGGCCCAAAGTGAGAGGCGCACTGCACTGTTCCTCCCTGTCATGGTACTGACTTATCGGCTGGACAAGAGAGGCAGCCTGGTGTCTATCATGTTGTTGTTGCCATTGAGCACTTGTGACTCATAACGACATATCTATGTACAATAGATCTGAACTCTGCTCTATCTTGAGCCAATTTCATATTATTTATTAATTGCACTATCTTAACAGTGGGGGCTAAAGTCCAGGTTGGAAGTCATCTGGAGCAGCCTGATTCTACAGAGGTTTGTTTATCTGGTTCTGGTGAGGTTTAGAATGGAACGTGTTTTACTCGCCATTGGATGTGATTTGATTTTATTCAGCCTCCTATTTAAAAAGGCATTTGGGCCCTCGAGCCTGTAGCCCTCAGTCCTGGTTTTAATTTTTTTTGATCAAACATTCTTCTAAGTGGTATAGCGCTGGTCTGTCCATTTGCTGTACAGAGGTTACTTGTAGTTGCTGTGATGCTAAAGACTATGACATTGATGTGTCAAATGTAATAACGGTTTCCCATGGTGGACAGTGTTTGGTGGAGCTCCCTGATTAAAACAAGCTTGGAAGCAGAAGTGGCATCCATTTCCGAAATAGCTTGCCTCCAGAAACTCTGTAAATGTGGAGAAACCATGAAAGTTATACAACTGTTCAGATCTTTCATTCATAGGGTCACTATGAGTCATCTATGACTTGACAGCACTTAACAACAATAATTTAATAGGATGAGTAGAGACACAAAGTCGTCCAATGAATGCCACAGTCCTAGGCATTCATCTTTGAATTTGCATAGTTGCGAAAACCCAAAATCTCAATTGCTCTGGGGTTGATTCCAACTTGTGGATACCCACACGTGTCAGAGGGGGACTGTGTCTCACAGGGTCTCAGTGGTTGCCAGTCCTTTTTTCAAGGAACCTCTGGTTAAACTGACCTTCCTGCTTTCTGGTTAATCAAATCCCCCTCTTTTTTTTCTTTTGACTTCACTCAGGACGTGCCCCAGGGACCATCAGCATAATTACCCAATTTGAGTAGATTCCAGTGCTGCCTATTTCTATGACTAACTTAAAAGTTAACTCCCGTTAAGATGTTAATGTAGGAACAAGGAGAGATTTTGCATTATTGGCCTCTTTATTTGACACAGTGCATGCTCTCTTAGAAAGTAACCCCAATTCTATTTTTCTTTCTTAGCTTTCAAGTGTGTGCAAACCGTTCATTCTTTCTTGATCAAAATTGTGCAAAAATTCAGATATTTATGTTTCATTGTATATTCACTTTGTTTCTTTGCGTTCACCCTATCCTGAAGAGCTTGCTGCAGAAGGTCAAGGACTGCAGCCTTCAATATGAATTGAAACTCAACATCAAGTAAACAAAGATTCTAAAAAAAAAAGAAAACAAAGATTCTCATCACTGGGCCGATTGGCAGCATCATGATAGATGATGAAGATATTGAGATTATTATATAGCTTCAGTTTGCTTGGCTCTACAATTAACACTCTTGGTAGCAGCAGTCAGGAAATTAAAAGATGAATTGCACTGGGAAAGTCCACTGTCAGAAACCTCTCCAAAGTACTGAAGAGCAACGATGTCAGTGTGGAGACTAAGGTGTGCCTGATACAGACCATGGTCTTTGCAATCACTTGCTATGCATCTGAGAACTGGACAATGACTAGGGATGATAGAAGGATAATTGATGCCTTTAAGCTGTGTTTCTGGAGAAGAATATTGAATATACCATGGACTGCTAAGAGAACAAATAGGTTCATCCTGGAGAAGATGAAGCCAGGCTGCTCCTTGGTGGCAAGGATTCTGAAGCTTCATCTGACATACTTTGGACATGTTGCAAGGTGGGATCAGTCCTTGGAGAGGAACGTCATGCTTGGGAGGTTGGAGGGGAGGAAGATCCTCAATGTGGTTGATTGATTCAGTGACTGGGGTAATAGGGGTAGGTGTGTCAGAGACAATAAGTTTGGCACAGGATAGGGCAGGATTTAGGGCTGTTGTTCATAGGGCTACTATGAGTTGCAGGTGACTCGATGGTACATAACAACAACAACAACAATTATGATAAAATACACATAAAATTTCTGTTTTAACTGTACAAGTCAGTAAGTAGTTTCATTTTGTCATGTTGTATTACTTTAAGTACTTTCAATTTTCAAAACTTTTTCATCACTTTGAACTGAAACATAGTACACTTACTTCACAATAGATTCCTATCCCTCTTCTCCACCATGTTTTTATTCCAGCCTGATTCTCATCACTTATATCCAGTTATTTTTAATTGCTATTGGACTTACAGACTAGGAAGAAGGATTGGCCACCCACTTCTGAAATAGCAGGCCTCTGAAAACCCTATGCACAACAGAACACACGCAGATTAACAGAAAAGGCAACCTAGGTAGAACTATCAAGTATGGAAATACAAAGGAGGAGGAACAGTTGTAAGCAG
>NW_006399858.1:2691341-2716410 GCF_000299155.1 Elephantulus edwardii
TGGAGGGACAGCGCAGGAGGGGAAGACCCTCTATGAGATGGATCGATTCAGTGACTGGGGTAATCGGGATGGGTGTGTCAGAGGCGGTGCGGTTGGCACAGGATAGAGCAGGGTTTAGGGCTGTTGTGCATAGGGTCGCTATGAGTCAGAAACGACTCGACGGCACATAACAACAACAACAATATTGGACTTACTATATAGTTTATGCTTTTTGCTAAAAGCTCCATGTCACATACTTTGGGCACGTGGCCAGGAGGGACTGGTGTCTCTGGAGAAGGAATTTATACTTAGAAGGATGGAGGGATGGTGCAGGGGAGAAAGATCCTGGAAGAGATAGATTGACATAGTAACTGGGGCAATGGAGGTTGGTGTGTCGGGGTTAGTGAGACTGGCTCAGGACAGGGCAGGCTTCAGAGCTGTTGTATATAGAGTCACTTTGAGTCACAGGTGACTCAATGGCACATAACAATGGCATCACCACCACTACCAAATGCTATCATATTATACTGATTCTAAATGTCTTAGTTTCAACATTTTGGCATCTCTTAAGGTAGTGCTTACATCAGCAGACACCTTCTCCCAACTAACTGCAACACTTTCAAAGTTAACAGCATATAAACTTTTTTTCTTTTTCTTTTCCTAGTCAAAGGGAACCTGATTTCAAACCCCAGTTTGCTTCTTAGTTACCAGTTGACTTAGGGCAGTTCATGAAATACATTTTCCAATACTTGTTTTTGCTTTCTTTGAAGCAATGTCACTTGGCCAGGTAACTAAGAAGATCAAAAAGAAATGAAATAGGACAATGGTTATACTGTGATGCCTGGCCCAGGAGTATCTGAATTCCCCAAATTTTACAGAAATGCAAATTCTTGGCCCCACCCTAGACCTACAGAGGCAGAAACTCTTATTCTGAATTTTATGAATAAGGAAGATAGAAGCAGTATCAGCACTTTGAACTGTGGTGCTGGTGAAGAGTATTGAATATCCCATGAACTACCAAAAGCACTAACAAGCCTATCTTGGAGGAAGTACAACCAGCGTGCTCCTTACAGTTAAGGATGGTGGAATTTCATCTCACATACTTTGGGCATGTTCTTGGGGCCCATTCTTGGAGAAAGACATGGTGCTGGCGATGGTGGTAGATCAGAGAAAGGAGGAATACCGTCTGCTGGGTGGATTGTCACAGTGACAGTACAGTGGGCTTGAGGATGGCGGAGACGGTGAGGCTGCTTCAGGATAGCACGTGGTTCCGCTGTGTTGTTGGTAGGATTGCTGTGAGTGGTAGTCAGCTTAACAGCTTCTAGCAATAGCACTAACCATGCGCTCCCTACGCCTGTGATCAGGTGACACCTGTTAAAGCAGGACAAGCCCCTTGTTTGGGAAGGTCCCCTACCTTGTAAGTACAATGATCCATCAGTCATTGTCATTGAGTCAGTAGCCGACTGTGCAGTGGGTTTCTGAAGCTGTAGGTCACCCAAGAGGAGACTACTCATTTTTCTCCTAAAGAGCTGCTGATGGATTTGAACCACCACAGAAGCACCACCTTTGGGTAAGCAGTGCAGCCCCCAATAGACCATTTATTGCACCAGAGCTCCCTCCTTATAAATATGTTGTTGTGTGCTGTTGCGTCGCCTGTGACTCTTAGCTACCCTATGCACAACAGCCCCAAACTCTGCTCTATCCCTTGCTAATCTTATTGTCTCTGACACACCTATTCCCATTACCCCCAGTACCTGAATCAATCCATATCATTGAGGATCTTCCTTTCCTGTGCTGTCCCTCCACTCTCCCAAGCATGACATCCCTTTCCAAGGACTGATCCTGCCTTGCAACTTGTCCAAAGTACGTCAGACGAAGCTTCAGAATTCTTGCCTCCAAGGAGCAGCCTGGTTTCACCCTCTCCAGGACGAACCTGTTTGTTCTTCTAGCAGTCCATGGTATAAGTATACTCCTTCTTAAAATACTGGATTCTTTAAGTGGCACAAACAGTGAAGGCTGAAAAGTTGGGAGTTTGAGGTCACTTCACGGCATTGCAGAAGGAAAACCTGGTCATTTATTTTGAAGCATTGGCCACTGAAAACTGTATGAACTCAGTTCTGTTCTCACATATGGGAGGTTACCATGACTCCCTGTCAACTCTGTACAGCTGGCCT
Organism: Elephantulus edwardii; assembly: GCF_000299155.1. Classification (NCBI taxonomy): domain Eukaryota; kingdom Metazoa; phylum Chordata; class Mammalia; order Macroscelidea; family Macroscelididae; genus Elephantulus; species Elephantulus edwardii. The sequence goes on from NW_006399858.1 coordinate 2,693,495, forward strand.
TTGCTCTTCTGCTGTGTCTCAAGCTCTTCCTTCTCCTTTTTAATTATTTAACTAGACTAGAGTTGCCCTCTGTCTTCTATGTTTTACAGGGGGAGAGCAGAGGAGCAAGGTGTAGGAGAGGGCTGAGCAGATGCAATCACACTCTCCTGCCTCGAGGGTCCTGACACTCATCCCCACTGTTCATCCTTCTCAGGGATTCCTGGTAAATGCCACCCTCACTGAGTCCTTCACCAACCATGCAAGTCCTGTAAATCCCAGAGGAGGGCTAAGAAAGCCCAGAGTAGGGCTGCTGACATTGCTGGCAGACCCCATTTGGATCTAGGATGTTCGTTCCTTTCTGTCGTCTTTCAGAAGCTCTGGTGTCATAGTTGGTTGGGATTTGCAATGCTAACTCCAAGGCAACATCTCTCTGCTCATTCAAATTCACCAGCCACTCTGAGGGAGAGAGATGGGCATTCTCCTCTCTGTGATTTATAGCCTCGGATACCAACTAGAGGGGCAGCTGGCCATGAACTGGTTCTGACTCGACAGTGTGTTCAAGCTATCTTTCCTTCTGCAGCCAGATTCATCTTTCTACGTAGAAATATCTGATCCTCTCAACTTTTTACTAAAATACTTTTTGTTGTTTTAGACACTGTAAAATTAGGTGTAAGAAAGAACCCAGATGGTTGTTGTTGTTAGGTGTCATCTAGTAGAGTACTACATATGTGACACTATCTATGAACAGTGCATCTGAACCCAATCCTATCCTGTCTCATCGTCACACGTCTTGGCACACTAGATCCCATATCGCAGTCACCATGTTAATCCACTTGATTGAGAGTCTTCCTCTCCTTTGTCAACCCTCCACCCTTCCAAGCAACATGTCCCTCTCTGATAAATAGCCTTTCTTAGCAAAATGCCCAAAGTATGTGAGGGGAAGCCTCATCGTCCTTGACTCCAAAAACCACTCCAGCTGCACCCTTTCCAAGACATATCTGTTTGTTATCTTGGCCACCCATGGGATGTTCAATGCTCTTCTCCAACATCACAACTCAAAGGCATCAATTCTTCTTCTGTCATCCCTATTCATTGTCCCACTCTCAGATGCATAGCAAGTGATCAGAAAGACCATGGCTTGAATCAGATGCACCTTTGTCCTCAACCTGATGTCCTTACTCCCCAGTAATTTAAAGATGTCCCTAACTGCAGACTTTCCCAGTTCAGTGCATCTCCATATTTCCTGACTGATGGATGTGAATTGTGGATTCAAGATGAAGTTGTTGACAATTTCAATCTCTTCTCCATCCATCAGAATGTCGCCTATCAGTCCAGTGATAAGAATCTTTCTTTTCTTTTAAATTTTATTTCCTTTTATTAATTTTAATGAACATTTACAGAGATTTTATATTTCCATTCATTCCTCATTGCACTTTTCCCTCTACTTCCCCCACCCAGTTCCTTCCTTTGTTTACTTGACATGGAGACACAATCCAAATTGAAGCCTACATTCCTTGATCCTCTGCAATAATGGCCTCAAGTCCTCCTCACTTTTAGCAAGCAAGGTTGTGTCATTCTCATAGCAGGTTATTGATGAGTCTCCCTCGATCCTGATGCCACACTCCTCTTTACAGAGTCCAGCTTCTTGAATAATTTACTCAGCATGCAGATTGAATAGGTATGGAGAAAGAATACAACTCTGACACACTCCCTTTTTAATTTTAAACTATGTAGCGTTCCCAGGTCTGTTTGCACAACAGCCTCCTGGTGCAGGTTTAAGTTTCACTTGAGCACAATTAAGTTCTCTGGAATTCCCATTCTTCTCAACGTTAGCCACAACTTGTTATCCATACAGTCAAATGCATAATCAATAAAGTACAAATAGTCATTCTTATGATATTCCTTACTTTTATCCAGGATCTATCTGACATCAGCAATGATGCCCCTGGTGCCACGGTCTCTTCTAACTCTTACTTGAACTTCTGGGATGGTATAAATAGTTAATGGGCCAAGACTGAAAAGTTGAAGGTTCAGATCTACTCTGACACATCCAGTAAAAAAATGGTGAACTAATCCCCCTTATCAAAGCCACTGAAAACCCTAGCTCTGCTCTGACACATATGGGGTCACCATGAGCTGGTGTCAACTCTACTGTCAGGGGTACTGGCTGTCACAGTGAGGCTCTTCCCAGACTGACCCCTAGGACTTCTTCATTCTTTTTTCTTACCTGTTGCATGCTCCCTTCTGTACACACCTCCCCAGTCTTTCCCCCACCACTCCTCTTGCCACCTTCACCACCACGTATCTGACTTGGCACAGTGGGAAAGCCAATGGAATGGGACACAGTTTAGCACATGTTTGTAACCAGCTGCCATTGTACTGCTGTTATGTGCAGCTGGGTTGACATTACCATACCAATCTATGAATGGCAGATTGACTCTCAGCCTATCCTCTCTCCATCATCCTTAAACCCACTGTTACAGTCACTGTGTCAATGCATCTTGTTGAGGGTCTTCCTCTTTTCTTCTGGCCCTCTACCTTTCCCAGAATGATGTCTCTTTCCAAGGACTGGCCCCTCCTCATAACATGCCCACAGTATGTAAGATCCACTTTTGCCATCCTTGTATCTAAGGAGCAGTCTGATTGAACTTCCTCCAAGACAGATTTGTTTATTCTTTTGGTGGCCCGTGGGATATTCAGGGGGGGGTCTGGTGGCTGTGTGGTAAGCAATAGTGCTGCCAATGCAGAAGTATACATTGTGAATCCACCAACTGCTCGGTGGGAGAAAGATGGGCAAGCTCCTCCCATGCCATTTACTGCCTCTGGAAACCTGCTGAAGGGTTAGGTATGATTTTGACTTGATGGCATACAACAACAACATGGGATAATCAAGGTTTATTATTTTACAGTATAAAGACATTGATTCTTGTGCTGCTTTCTTGCTTTCCTTATTCACTATCCAATTTTCAGATGCATAATAATCAGTTGAAAATACCATGGCTTGAATAAGCATATCTTAGTCTTTAAATTGACATTGCTGCTTCTTAGCACTTCAAATGCAGTCACCAATATGTCTCCAATGCACTTTGTAAGTTTAGGTTCTTCCTTCTCCTAAGTGGGAGCCCTGATGGCCTAGAGGCAAGAAGTTGGACTGCAATCCCACAGACACGTGGTTCGAATCCACCAGCTGTTCCACAGGAGAAGGATGGGCACAATCTCTGCCCGTGTGATTAACGGCCTCTGAAAACCTGTGCAGGGTCAGCTATGGGTTGATTCCAACTTGATGACACACAACAACAGCAAACAAACACATCCTTCTAAGTAAGAATAGCAAAACAGAGGTCCAGGCTTTTCTATGCAAGTAAAGAAGGAGGTTTATTAGGGAAAATATTTTGCAAAGTAAAACTATTTTGCAAAGAGAGACCTGGAGGGATGAAGCAACACTAGTCCATTACTCACTTGACAAAAGAATTGTCTGGGCCTGTAAAGATTTAGGCAAGAAAAGATTTATGTGTATTCAAAATGGAAGCTGGGGAATTTCATGAAATGGCCTGTGTAGGAGAAGGCAGGAAGCTCTGGTGGTCTAGGGGCAAGAAGCTGCGCTGCAATCTCGAAGGCACGCGGTTCACCGCCACCAGCTGCTCCATCGGAGAAGGATGGACACGCTCTTTCTGTGCAATTACTGCCCTGAAAACCCTCCGGAGGATCAGCTGTGTCGGTTCCGGCTCGACGGTGCACAATAACAACAACAGCAGCAACAACAACAACAGGAGAAGGTATTACCTTTATAATTTTATGTGCGGCTGGCTCTCCGAGGCTGACACAGGTTTCTGAGGCATTCCTTACTGCACGCAGTGGGCGCCAGTGAGTCTTGTTCTGGCAGCAGGCTCTCTGCTGCCTCTAGTGGAAGGCCAGGGGAAGGTCATAAGTTGGTGGGAGAAAGGTAGCCTGCATGCTTAAGGAATTGGTTTTAGCAGGTTCTGCCTGGAAATGGATTTATCGGAAACAATATAACCATTGCAACTGTTTGTTGTTGTTGTTGTTTTAGAGGACGGTATCGGCACTGGTGGCCTAGTGGCAAGAAGCTGCGCTGCAATCCCGAAGGCCCATGGTTTGAGTCTACTAGCTGCTCTGTGAGAGAAGGATGGGCAATCTCTTCACATGTGATTAACTGCCTCTGAAAACCCACCGGTGAGTCAGCTGTGGGTCAGTTCTGACTGGATGGTACACAACAACAACAACAACAACAGCATCTGCTTTGTTGTTGTTATATGCCGTCGAGTCGCTTGCCACTCATAGCAACCCTATGGACAACAGCCCTAAACCCTGCTCTATCCTGTGCCAATCGCACTGCCTCTGACACACCCATCCCGATTACCCCAGTCACTGAATCAATCCATCTCATAGAGGGTCTTCCCCTCCTGCGCCGTCCCTCCACCCTCCCAAGCATGATATCCCTCTCCAAGGACCTGTCCCTCCTTACAACATGTCCAAAGCATGTCAGACAAGCCCCAAAATCCTTGCCTCCAAGGAGCAACCTGTTTAACCCTCTCCAGGATGAATCTGTTTGTTTTCCTAGCAGTCCATGGTACATTAAATACTCTTCTTCAGCACCACAGCTCAAAGGCATCAGTTCTCCTATCCTCCTTGGTCATTGTCCAGCTCTCTGATGCATAACAAGCGATTGCAAAGACCATGGCCTGTATCAGACACACCTTAGTCTCCAGAGACACACCGTTGCTCTTGAGGACTTTAGAGAGGTCCCTGTCAGCAGACTTTCCCATCACGATATGTTTTTTTATTTCCTGGCTGCTGGTGCCAAGAGTAGGTTGACTTAACATCACGTTCGCCTCCTGAGATCTGGCTCTGGCTGTCCCATCTCTTGCTACACTTGGATTGGGTCCCAGAGAAAACAAGGGAATTCCAGGCCAGAGGAACGGAAACGGGAAACAGCATGGGGAACATTCACAGGGTCTGTAGGGTGTAAAGTACTGCGAAGAGGGAAGGCGAGCTTAGGTCAGGCTGAGGATGGCCTCCAGTGACCTGCTAACATGAGGGTTAAAAGATCCTCCTGCCAATCAGATGTCCATGCTGATGCTAGAGCTGTTATGTATTCTTTTTGTTGGGCTTTGAGTAAAAGTAGCCCTAACTACCTCTATCACACAGCTCAGGAAACTGAGACTCAGAAGCTAAATCATAGACACGAGAGGTGGTCACATTCTTAAACATAGCAGTATCATTCAAAGTTATGTCTATGCTTGCAACCACAGCACTGCTCGGCACCCAGAGGTTTTATGAACTCTCGAAAAACTAAAGTCTCTGTGTGGCACCAGTGGTTAACGGCTAGGCTGCAGCCCATAAGGTGACTGGATTGATTCCACCCAGGTGGATGGGTGAAAGGCCTCAGGACCTACTTCTGAAAAATTGGCCACTGAAAACAGTAGAGACCACAGCTCTACTCTGACTGACACTCATGGGCTCACACAAGCATTTGAGTTGTAGTTGGAGGCAATGGGTTTGGTTTTCACTGGTTCAAAACTTGATACTGACTTCCAGTGTGGACTGTAGTTCTAGAACCAACCCAACCATTTTGCCTATGTTCTCAATTTAGAGGAATTATGATTTCAAGAGATGTATTAAAGAGATGTGTTTCCTTCTTGTTGGTGCCTTCATTGTTTTTTATTGTTTCTTGCTAACTTGTGGGCCAGAAGGATGCTGAGTTTTCCACCGCTTTTATTTTATGAGTCTCCTTGATCTTCTTGGTGGGGATTCTCCTCTTTCTGCACAACTGCTCTCAACATCTGTAAAAGATCATTTATGTGTGTAATTTACCAGCTTTGAGAGTGTAAATTTCCTAGCATGTGTCTTTAGTGGCCTCCACTTAAAGTTTGAAGGTACACGGGAAACCAATGAGAAAATAATATTATTTTGTTTTTTAAGAGATATATTGAAAAGGTATGGAGACAGGATGCAGCCCCGTCTGGGAGATTATCTGGGAGGCTGGGCTATATGAGGAGAAATGTGGCATCCAGATTGGAGGAAGAATCATCAACAATCTGTGTTATGCAGATGACACAACCCTGCTTGCTGAAACTGAGGAGGACCTGAAGCACTTGCTGTGGAAGGTCAGGGACTGCAGTCTTCAGTATGCATTGAGGCTCAATATCAAGAAAACAAAGATTCTCACCACTGGGCCAATTGGCAGCATCATAATGGATAGTGAAGAGATTGAGATTGTTCACAGTTTTGGTTTGCTTGGCTCCACAGTCAACACTCTTGGCACCAGCAGCCAAGAAATTAAAAGACATATTGCAATGGGAAAGTCTGCTGTCAGTGATCTCTCCAAAGTACTGAAGAGCAACGAAGTCAGTATGGAGACTAAGGTGGGCCTCATACATACCATGGTCTTTGCAATCACTTGCTATGCATCAGAGAGCAGGACAATGACTAGGGATGATAGAAGGAGAATTGATGCCTTTGAGCTGTAGTGTTGTAGAAGAGTATTGAATATACCATGGACTGCTAAGAAAATGAACAGGTTTGTCCTGGAGAGATTGAAGGTGGACTGCTCCTAGGAGGCAAGGATTCTGAAGCTTCGTCTGACATACTTTGGACATGTTGCAAGGAAGGATCAGTCCTTGGAGAGGGATGTCATGCTTGAGAGGGTTGAGGGACAACACAGGAGATTAAGACTCTCAATGAGATGGATTGATTCAGTGACTGGGCTAATGAGGGTAGGTGTGTCAGAGATAGTGAGATTGGCACAGGATAAGGCAGAATTTAGGACTGTGGTACATAGGGTCACTATGAGTCGCAGATGATTCGATGGCACATAACAGATAGATTATTATTCTCTATTTTCTTTCAGGCCTTGGTTGATAAAATTTAAATCCAACCAAGCACAATGCAAACTTAAAATGAACAAAAAGTCCGAGTGTATCAAACTGGAAAACAAGACATATTTGAAATAGCTACAACAAGAATAATATTAATCAACTGTAAAAATAATGGAATGGTGCAAGGGTGGTTCGTGTCTGATCATTAACTCTATAAAAAAAAACAGTCACCAACCACAACATTCACAACACAAAACCAAGGTCAGACACACCCAAGTTCCTTTCACCTACTTCTATTAATTTTAACACCAACGTTTCTCCCAGGGCTTTACTGCTCTGCTACATTAATCCATTGTAATGGCCACACAGAACTCATAGACCATATTTACCATTATGAGGTCTATTAGGGAAGTTAACAGGTTACAATTCAAATTAGATACAGGATACAGCTCTTCAGGCAGGGCAGCTTTTCAAGTATGCTTGCAGGCCCTTTGACCATTAACTTGGGGCTTCAGGTCAGTGCTACAAAGCTACAAACCTCCTGTTGTTGCTGTTATGTGCTATCAAGTCTACTGTGACTCATTGTGACCCTATGCTCAATAGCTTTGAAGCCTGAGTCAATCTTACTGACTTCAACATACTCCATTTATTCCTTACTCCAGTTAGTATGTCAATCCATCTCATCCAGGGCCTTCCTCTCCTGCACTGTCCCTCCACCCTTCCATGGTGATACTTTGGTCTAAGAATCCACTATGCACTCCTTGGGAGAAAGATGCTTAAGTCAGCGCTTGCAAAGACTTAGAGCCTCAGAAAGCTGATGGACAGTGACCATGAGTCAGAGTCAAATTGAGGTGGTGAATTAGATTTGTGGTTAAAAGCATTCAAACTTTCCAGTCCTAGCATGGTGAAGCTAATAGCCTATTTCTAGCCACATAGTAGGAAATAAACATTCTTTAAATTAATGAATCAAATAAATATTAGACTAGATTGTTGTTATGTGCCATTGAGTTACTTGCGACTCATAGCAACCCTATGTACAACAGCCCTAAACCTTGCTCTATCCTGTGCCAATCTTATTGTCTCTGATACACCTATGTCCATTACGCTAGTCATTGAATCAATCCATCTCATTGAGGGTCTTACTTTTCTGTGCTCTCTCAACCCTCTCAAGCATGACGTCCCTCTCCAAGGACTGATCCCTCCTTGCAACATGTCCAAAGTATGTCAGACGAAGCTTCAGAATCCTTGCCTCCAAGGAGCAGCCTGGCTTCACCATCTCCAAGATGAACTTGTTTGTTCTCCTAGCAGTCCATGGTATATTCAATACTCTTCTACAACACTACAGCTCAAAGGCATCAATTCTATCATCCCTAGTCATCATCCAGTTCTCTGACGCATAGCAAGTGATTGCAAAGACAGTGGACTGTATCAGGTGCACTGACATCGTTGTTCTTCAGTACTTTAGAGCGGTCTCTAACCGTAGACTTTCTCATCACAGTACGTCTTAAAATTTCTTAGCTGCTGGTAGCGGTACCAGGAGCGTTGACTGTGGAGCCAAGCAAACCAAAACTGTGAATAATCTCAATCTCTTCACCATCCATTATGATGCTGCCAATTGGCCCAGTGGTGAGAAACTTTGTTTTCTTGATATTGAGCCTCAATGCATACTGAAGACTGCAGCCCCTGACTTTCCACAGCAAGCGCAGGGTTGTGTCCTCTGCATAACGCAGATTGTTGATCATTCTTCCTCCAATCCTGATGCCACATTTCTCCTTATACAGCCCAGCCTCCTGGAAAATCTGTTTTGCATGTAGATTGAAAACATATGGAGATTGGACACATCGCTGGTGTACACTCTTCCCAATTTTAAACCATGCAGTATTTTCTTGCTCTGTTCTGATGACTGCCTCCTTGCCCAAGTATAGTTTTTGCAATAGTATGATCAAGTGTTCTGGGGTTCCCATTCTTCTCAGAGTTAGCCAAAGTTTGTTGTGATCCACATAAACACCTTTGCATAATCAATGAAATACAGATAAACATTCCTCTGATATCCCCTGCTTTCAGCCAAGATTCATCTAACATTAGCTACAAAATCCCTAGTACCACAACCCCTTCTAAATCCAGCCTGGACTTCTGGTAGTTCTCTGTTGATGTGTGGTTCCAGTTGTTTTTTGATAATCTTCAGCAGAATCTTGCTTGCATGGGATATTAATGATATTGTTTGATAATTTCCACAGTCAACTTAAAAACACTTTAATAAATATTTTATCATCTTGAATTGTACCCTATGGATCTTGGAACATGTTTCCACTTAAAAACAATTAAAATAATTTCTTCTTCTTGTTGTTGATTGCCTTTGAATCGAGCAAGACTCATAGCAACCCTATAAACAAAAGGCCTGAAGCTTTTCTAGAGCAATTGTAATTTATCAAAGTTCATAGAGTTTCCAGAGGCATATTGTTTAGGAAGTGGATGCCACTCCTGCTTTCAATAATATAATTTAATCACTTATAATATTAACATATTGAGAAATCTGCTGTCAGGAACCTTTCCAGAGTACTGAAATGCAACGATATCAGTCTAGAAACTAAAATTCACCTAATCCAGGCAATGGTCTTTGAAATTACTTGCTGTGCATCAGAGAGCCAGACTACAACTAAGGATGACAGGAGAGTGGATGCCCTTAGTTATGATGCTGGAGAAGAGTCTTGAACATACCATAGACTGCCAGGAAAACAAATACATCTGCCTTGGAGACAGAGGGTGAAGCCAAGTGTCTCCTTGGAGGCTGGCATTTTGAAGCTCCATCTCACATACTTTGGACATGTGTCCTTGGAGAAAGACATCATGCTCAGAAGGGTAGAGGAATGTCACAGAAGGGGAAGACTCAGGATGAGATGGATTGATATAGTAACTGGAGTAATGGGGGTTGGTGTTTAAGAATCAATGAGATTGACTCAGGACGGAGCAGGCTTCAGAGCTGCTTTACATAGGGTCACTACCAGTCACAGGTGACTTGATGGCACATGAAAACAACAACAATATTGGCAAATACGTAAAATCGTCTAAGTACAGACATATTCACTGACGCATAAGCTGTGATAATGTAAGATCTGAAGCAATGTAAATGTCTTTAAGTAGAGAACTTACTACTCCATATAATTATAAAGACTGTGCAACATTTATTAAGAAAATGACATTTCTATGTATCATTGAAAGAGTTATAGGGTCAAAGATCCCTATATGCTGAACTGTTAACCAGAGAGTCAATAGTTTGAGTCCACTAGATGTTCCAAAGAAGAATGAAGAACAGTTTCCTCCTATATAGATTTAGTGGCTTGGAACCAGTTACAGTGGTGGTTCTTTGACACTATATAAAAAGTATCAACTTCCACCATTGTCTAAGCACATGCCCACCATTTTCTTTTATGTTTTATGGGTTTTTTAATTGGTCTGCATACAATCATTCATATTCATTGTTTCATGTATGTGCATTATGTTTTATGTAATCTTTGATTTACATTTTATTTTGTTCATGTATATTCACTTTTCCCCTTTTACAATCATCTTACTAACCACTACATTTGTGAAAGTGTGTGAGCCAGCTATTTCATGTCTGATGCTTTAGTACTCTGGTTTTAGATAGCCTCGTCTTATCAAACCAGAACTCTGAAGGAACAAGCATGCCCTTTTTGTTGAAGAATCTACCAATCAGTTTGGAAACTCTGAGCATCTGCATCCAGAAGCCAAGTCCAGTCCAGAGCAAACCATCAAGTTGCAGCAAGCAACAATAGCTCACAGCATGGATCACCTTCTCCTTCTCTTCATCTGGTTGGGGTCTAGCCAACTCATCCCCTGTCATCCGTTGTTAGGTTTTGCAGAGTTGAGTATGATTCACAGCAACACTATAAACAATAGATCTGAACTGTGTCCTCTCCTGTGCCAGCGTCACAGTCTCTGACTTTCTCAAGCTTATTGCTGCAGTCTCTGTGTCCATCCACCCTGCTGAGGCTCTTCCTCACCAGAGATCCCTGACTGCAGCCTTTCCAATGCAATACATTTCCTGATCTTCTGAGCGCTGGTACCAAGTGGATCAAGTAAGGTGAAGTCACTGACAGTCTCAATCTTTCTCCATCTACCGTGATGTTGTTTTATCAGTCCAGTGGCAAGGACCTTTGTTTTCTTGACATTTAGATGCAATCCATTTTGGAGGCTTTAGTGTTTAACCTTCTGCTGCAAGTGCTTCAAGTTCTCACCACTTTCAGGAAGTAAAGTTGTGTGGTTAGGTCCAAATGTGCATCAACCTCAAACTCAGCAGTCTACACTTTCTCTCTGCATTCCAAACCAGTTGATCCCTTTACTCAACCTTAGCCCTTATGTAGAGTCAAATCGCTAAGCCAGATTTCCTCATGACTCCCTGCTTGCCAAGCTAGCAAGCACATTTCACTTATTCATACATCTATGCATGCTAAGTGGACAGGGCTGTCCAAGTTCAGCCTGTCTCTTCATTGTTGTGTGCCTCCTACTTCCACTCCAGTGAATCTAAGTGATCGCTACCAGTGAGCAGACTCGCCAGTTCCTATACTTTCCTTTTTAAAATAAAAAAAAAATTATATGGGTTTGCTTAAAAGTTTGTATACATAGTTTTCGTTTCATACAATCATTTTCATGCATTATATTTTATAAAATTAATCACCATTTTCTTTCAAAGCCTCATCAGAATCACTTTTAATGTTTGCATTTCTCACAATGTTCTGTTATGCCATTTGGATTTTCTGAGACAATGGAGACTTCCTTCACAGCTCTCCTCACTGTGCTCTGGGCACTCAATTGATGTCCTTAATTCTACCAAGCATCTCATCAGAGTAATCTAGAGATTGGCTATTGAAACCAGACAAAATGAAACAACTGACATTGAATCAATTCTAACGCAGCAGTTTTATATGATTGAATAGAATTTCCCTATAGGTTTTCCAAGGCTGAAAATCTTCATGGAAGTGAATTGTCAGATTTTCTCTCAAAGAGTGTCTGATGGGTCCAAACCACTAACCTTTGTGTTGTCGAACAAGTGCTTAACTACTGTACTGATTCTATTTAAGTCATTCATTGACAGAGTGATTTTGAGCCTCAGATTTCACCCAAGAGATTGTTTGTTGTTGTTATGTGCTGTTGAGTCATTTGCGACTCATAGTGACCCTATGTACCACAGCCCTAAACCCTGCTCTATCCTGTGCCAATCTCATTGCCTCTGACACACCCATCCCGATTACCCCAGTCACTGAATCAATCCACCTCATAAAGGGTCTTCCTCTCCTGCGCTGTCCCTCCACTCTACCCAGCATGATGTCCCTCTCTAAAGACCTGTCTGTCCTTACAACATGTCCAAAGTATGTCAGACGAAGCCCCAGAATCCTTGCCTCCAAGGAGCAGCCTGGTTTAATCCTCTCTACAATGAATCTGTTTGTTTTCTTGGCAGTCCATGGTACATTCAATACTCTTCTCCAGCACCACAGCTCAAAGGTGTCAATTCTCCTTCTATCCTCCCTAGTCATTGTCCAGCTCTCCGATGCATAACAAGTGATTGCAAAGACCATGGCCTGTATCAGGCACACCTTAGTCTCCAGAGAGACACCGTTGCTCTTGAGTACTTTAGAGAGGTTCCTAACCACAGACTTTCCCATCGCAATACGGTTTTTTATTTCCTGGCTGCTGGTGCCAAGAGTGTTGACCATGGAGCCAAGCAAACTGAAGCTGTGAACAATCTCAATCTCTTCGCCATCCATCCTGATGCTACCAATTGGTCCAGTGGTGAGAATCTTTGTCTTCTTGACATTGAGCCTCAGTCCATACTGAAGGCTGCAGTCCTTGACCCCCTGCAGTAAGTGCATGAGGTCCTCCTCAGTTTCAGGGAGCAAGGTTGTGTCATCTGCAGAGAATAATTTTTTAATTAACTTTTTCCTTTTTAAACCTGTACTATACTATAACATCACTTCTGTCATCATTTACAAAGCTATAGTTAAAGTATACCAACTGGGAATTCTCATCTGAGCATATTTACAATGGCTGATCAGAGGTACATTTAGAGACAACCTGAGAATGGATCAGATGAAAGAATTTTGATTTGTTCTTATGACAAAACAGTGAAAGTATTCGGATTACTTAATGCTGCAACCTACCTTCCTTATCCTTGTCACTCTTCCTGATTAACTCTGCTCTGATTTTTATTTTCTCACTGTCATTTGCAGTATCTCTGATAATTTACTTATTAATTATGTGTAACATTAATGCTCTCTCCCCTCTCTAGACTAAGCAACACTAGGTTGGGTGTCCTTGCATTGTTTTCTCTGAAAGTTGGGGACCTGGCACAGAAGAGGCATTCACCAAGCATTTTCTGAATGAGTGAATGAATGCAGTTATGGAGCTGTGTCAGATCTACATCAGTGTCTGAACAAGCTTTCCTGATACGTGGCAAGAAGAGCAAGGAATAAATTCATCAGTTTTCACATGTGGCTGGTTAGAGCGACCATACAAATGATATATAGCCTTGCAAAGAATGAGAATTTCAGAACATTTAATTGTGTTCACAAGGAACTTTTATACAGACCAAGAGGCAGTCATTAGAATAAAACCAGAGCAAGGGAACATTGTTGTTGATTGCCATTGAGTCGAGCTTGACTCACAGTGACCCGATAAACAAAAGGCCTGAAGCCTTTCTATAACTATCATCATTTATCAAAGTTCATAGAGTTTCCGGAGGCATGTTGTTTAGGAAGTGCATGCCACTCCTGCTTCCAAACTGGATACTGAATGGTTTAAAATGAGGACAAGTGTGCATCATGGTTATATCCTTTCACTATATTTACTCACTCTTTCTGATGAACAAATAATCAGAGAAACTGGATTGGATAAAGAAGAATACATCATCAAGTTGGAGGAAGACTCACTAACACTCTATAATATGCAGATGTTCTTGTTATTGTTATGTACCATTGAGTCACCTGTGACTCAAGTACAACAGCTCTGAAGCCTGTCCTGTCCTGAGCCAGTCTCACTGACTCCATCACACCTACCCCCCTTGCCCTAGTAACTGTGTCAATCCTTCTAATCCGGGGTCTTCCTCTCCTGCGTCGTTCCTCTACCCTTCCAAGCATGATGTCCTTCTCCAAGGACCAGTCCCTCCTGGCCATGTGCCCAAAGTATGTGAGATGGAGCTTCAAAATCCTGGCCTCCAAGGAGAAACTTGGTTTTACTCCCTCCAAGAGAGATCTATTTGTTTTCTTGGTGGATCATGGTCTGTTCAAGATTTTTCTTCAGCACCACAGCTCAAAGACATCAGATACAAACTTATTTATTATAAACAAAGCATTTACTGGTGAAGAACAAAGACTACAGCCTTCAATATGAACTATAGAAAAAAATACATAAAAATTCCCAAGTACTAGACCAGTCATCATCATCATAACAAAGAGAAAAATATCAAAGTTGTTACAAATTTCATTTTATGTTGAGCCACAAACGGTGCTCAGAGAAGCAACACTCAGGAAATGAAATGATGTACTACATTTGTCACATCTATAGCAAATGCTGTTTGGAGTGTTCAAAAACAAAGATGTTACTTTGAGGATGAATTCACACCTGACCCAAGTAAATGTGTATTCGATCAACTCATATACATGTGGTGCATTTTGTTGTTATGTGCCATTGACTCACTTGCAACTCATAGTGACTCTATATAAAACAGCTCTAAACCCTGTTTTATCCTAAGCCAACCTGTGTCTCTGACACAGCTGCCCCTATTACCTTAGCCACTGAATCAATCCATCTCATCGAGGGTCTTCCTCTCCTGTGCCCTCCACCCTCCCAAGCATAATGTCCCTCTCCAAGTAGTGGTCCCTCCTTGCAACATGTCCAAAGTATGTCACACTAAGCTTCAGAATCCTTGCCTCCAAGGTGCAGCCTGGCTTCACCCTTTCCAGGATGAACCTGTTTGTTCTCTTAACAGTCCATGATGTATTCAATACTCTTCTTCAGTACCACAACTCAAAGGCCTCAATTCTCCTTCTATCACCCCTAGTTATTGTCCAGCTTTCTGATGCATAGCAAGTAATTAGAAAGACCATGGCCTGGATCAGGCTCACCTTAGTCTCCAGACTGACGCTGTTCCACTTCAGTACACTGGAGATGTCCCTGACAGCAGACTTTCCCAATACAATTAATCTTTTAATTTCCTGGCTGCTGGTACTGTGAGTGTTGATTGTGTAGCCAAGCAAACCAAAGCTGTTAACAATCTCAATCTCTTCACCATCCATCATGACACTGCTAATCTGCCCAGTGGTGAAAATTTTTGCATTTTTGATGTTGAGCTTTAATCTATATTGAATGCTGCAGTTGTTGACCCTCTGTAGCAAGTACTTCAGGTCTTCCTCAGTTTAAGTATGCAAGGTTGTGTCATCTGCAAGGCACAGGTTATTGATAAGTCTTCCTCCAATCCTGATGTTACGTTCCTCCTCATAGAGCTCAGGCTCCCAGATGATCTGTTCTTCATATAGATTGAAAAGGTATGGACATAGGGTACATCCCTGGTGTACAACCTTCCCGATTTTAAACCATGCTGTGTTTCCTTGCTCTGTTCTAACGACTGCCTCCTGATCCATGTATAGGTTACACATAAGCACAGTCAAGTGTTCTGGGATTCCTATTCTTTTCAGAGTTAGCCACAGTTTGTTGTGATCCACACAGTCAAATGCCTTTGTGTAGTAAATGAAACACAGATAGGCATTCCTCTGGTACTCTCTACTTTTGACCAAGATCCATGTAACATTAGCTATAATATCTCTAGTAACACAGCCTCTTCTAAACCCAAAATGCACATCCAGAAGTTCTCTGCGGATGCAATTCCAGTCGTTTTTGGATAATATTCAGTAAAATCTTGCTTGCGTGTGATATTAATGATATCGTTCAATAATTTCCTCACTTTGTTGAGTCACCTATCTTTGAAACAGGAACAAATATAGATCTCTTCTAGTCAGTTGGCCAGGTGGTTGTCCTCCATATTTCTTGGCATAACTTTGTGAGCGCATCTAGGACAGAATTTGTTTGCTGAAATATGTCAATTGATATGCTGTCATTTCCTGAGGCCTTGTTGTTTTTCCAATTCTTTCAGAGCAACTTGAACTTCTTCCTTCATCACCACAGGCTCTTGTTTGTATGTTATTTCATAAAGTTCTTCTGCGTCAAACAATTCTTTTTGGTACAGTATACTCTGTATGCTCCTTTCATCTTCTTTTAATTCTTCCTGTATCATTCAGTATTCCTTCTGTAGCATACTTAAGCATTGCAACCCGAGGCTTGAATTTGTTCTTCAATGCTTTCAGCTTAAAAATGCTGAGTGTGTTTGTCCCTTTTGATTTTCTGACTCCAGTTCTTTACACATTTCATTATAATACTTTGCTTTTTCTTCCCAAGCTGCCCTTTGAAATCTTCTCTTCAGCTCCTAGATGATGAAAACAAAACACCCAAAAAGCCAAACCAAAGAACAGTTGGTGCCTTTGGATTGTGGTGTTGATAAAGAATATTCTATATTTCATGATCTTCCAGAATACCAACTAAAACTGTTATGACATAAGTATAACCATAATAAATATGTTGTTGTTATATGCCATCAAGTCACTTGAGACTCAACGTGACCCTATGTATATAAATTGCCCTGAAACCTGCTCTATCCGGTGCCAAACTTATCCTCTCTGACACGCCTACTCTCTTTACCCCAGTCACTGAATCAATCCATCTCAGCAGAGGTCTTTCTCTTTTGTGCTGTCCCTCTACCCTCCCAAGCATTATGTCCCTCTCCAAGGACTGGTTCCTCCTTGCAACATACCCAAAATAAGTCAGAGAGCCTCAGAATCCTTGACTCCAAGGAGCAGCCTGGTTTCATCCTCTCCAGAAACAGAATGAATATACTCCTTATAAACAAGGATGGCAAAGTTTTATCTCATGTGCTTGAATATGTTTCCAGGATTGTTTAATTTCTGAATAGGGACAATCACTGTACTTGGTAGAGTAGTTGTTGTTGTTGTGGTTGTTATGTGCCGTTGAGTCATTTGCGACTCATAGCGACCCTATGTACAACAGCCCTAAACTGTGCTCTACCCTGTGCCAATCTCATTGCCTCTGACACACCCATCCCGATTACCCCAGTCACTGAATCAATCCACCTCATAGAGGGTCTTCCCCTCCTGCGCTGTCCCTCTACTCTACCCAGAATGACCCTCAATAAGATGAATTGACCCAAAATGGTGAGGATGGCACACTAGGCTTCTTTCTGGTTGTACTTGGAGCTGCCATTATTTGCAACCTATTTCCTCTTCTTACTTTAGTAACACAGGCTTTCTTGCTAAAAGAAAGGACGACTTAAAGCATTTGTTGCAGAAGATCAAACACTGCAACCTTCAAAGAAGATTGCATCTCAATATCAAGAAAACAAAAATCCTTACCCCTGTGCATATAGGTGACATCGTGATAGATGTGATAGAAACTGTTAACGGCTTCATCTCACTTGAATACACAGTCAGGACACTTCATACCACCATGTGGAGATCAGGAAATGTGTGACACTCCAATAGTCAGCAGTCAGGGGCCTCTCCAAACTACTGAGAAGCGTCGTTGTTAGTTCGAGGGCTTAATGTATGCATGATCCAGACCATGTTCTTTTCAATCACTTGCTATGCATCTGAGAGCTAGACAAGGAATAAGAATGACAGAGGAAGAATTGATGCCTTTACACTGTTGTTAGGGAAGGGTGCTAAATATCCTGTGGTCTGACAAAAGAACAAAAAGGTGTGTCTTAGAGAAGATGCAGCCAGAGGGATCCCTGGAGGCAAAGATGACAAACCTTCATCTCTCATACTTTAGGTTTGTTAAGGAAGGGCTGTTCTTTGGAGAAGGCCATGATGCTTGGAAAGGTTGGATGGCAGAGGAGAAAAGTACTCTCAACCCATTGGATTGACATAGTGACTGTATCATTGGGCTCAAGTGTGTCGTAGGGTGTGAGATCATGAAGTTGTTATAGAATAAAGTTCACGTTAAAATCTATTGATATGAGTTGTACTTGACTCGACAGCACCTAACAACATTCGTCATTGTCATCATAGTTTTGAATTTAGAAGGGATTTCCATAACACAGAATTCCACCAAAACATGATTTTCTTCTTAGCACAACAAACACAGAATAGACTCACCTTCTGGGAGATATTTTTCAATTTGTAAAGCACAATTGACAATTGAACAAAAAGGTTTACATTATAACAGCATGACACAAAGGATTATTTATTGTCGTTTCATATGCAGAAAAATGTTGAGACTTAAGACTCCTTTAAAAATACATGAAGAAGAATAGTTTTAAGCTTGAATCACAAAACTCATTGTCTAGATGCAGAGAAAAAGATGAAATAAGTTGTATTTAAAAACCATCTTGAAAAGAAATATTTCTGATAATATTTTTTCTTTTTGTCTTTCATCCAAGGTAGAGTTTAAATTTCAATCTTAGTGGGGGGGGAGGACAATTTTCAGGCACATTACTTTGAATTAAAGTACTTGCATAATCTGGGAATTGTCTCAGAATTTAAAAAGCCACAACCTCTTGTCTTCCTGTGTGTGGGAGCTGTAGTGTGTGGTTATGTGGAGAACGTCTGTCTGTAAGGCTTCAGATAAGATATTTGGAACATAGCCTCTCAGAGACATATTGGAAAGGGATGCAATCTGCCAAGATGCTTCTCCAGGAAACTGGAAATCAATAAACTGAACAAGAGAAAAGTGGACATAAATTTGGGACCCAAATTTTGAGATCCATCTTCGAGGCAGCAGAAATGGGTGAAATAGAGACGTATTTTCCTCGTTAAATTTTAATGATTTAATACAGCCTTGAATTATTTTTTTGAGACTTTCTGGGCTCTTGCTTTGTATTTATTTACCTTTTTTCCTGTTTGTACTTGTGTTTGTTTTTTTAAGAAAAATCATGATTACATGCCCTTTTCTTAAGAGTCAGAGAACGCTTTTTCTATTATCTTTTTATTTTGAAATTATTTCAAACTTACAAAGGAGATAAAACATGTACAAGGATATTTGGTGTAACTTTCAATCACATTCTCAAATATTCATCCATTCATCTTTATCTATCAATTGATTGATCAATTGATAGAACAATGAGTCTCTATATCTACTTAATTACCTTCCTATTTTTACCTCATCTATCTATATTAGAATTGACCCTTGTTTTATTGGATAGATTGCAATCCATTATTATCATTGTATCGATGATGACATTGTCTCTGACTTTGCCAGAGAAGGTTCCTTCAAGCTGCCCAGTGAGTCGTTTGACTTGTTTACAAAATCTTTAAACATTTTCCTAATTTATGGAGCAGATGTGTAGGTTCATATAGTTTCCCTGTCCCAGCCTTGTGCTCAGCCATTCCCTCAGCGACCCTTTATTCTTTCAGCAGAAAAAGCTGCTTAGAAATGAAGATCTGAGCATCTGGGATTCTTGTTACTACTACTCGGGGCTTTGCATTTAGGCCTTTCACTGTTGTTAAATATATTCATGTACACACACACAAGGAGCTTTGGTGGCTTAATGTGCTACATGTTGTTCTGCTTTATGAGAACCAACTTGTCTTTTTTGTGAGAGAAAGATGGGCAGCTCACTCCTGTGAAGATTTACAGCTTCAGAAACCTAAAGGAAGCTTGTTATGAGTCGAAATCCGTTCAACAGCAGTGGGTGTTGGCTTGGCATACACACACCACATGTGCGTTGTAGAGTGGAAATTATGATCTTACACTAATATTTTCAAGTCTAATGCAGAATGACAAGGCTGACTCCAGAAATCTCTTTCCACATGTGTATCTCCTTTCCTCAACTGGGAGAAACTTGGCTTTAATTATCCTCAATTTATTTCCTCATATGTTTACTTACTCACTCACTCATTGCCATCAATTCAGACACAATTCGTGGCCGATCCTTCACCAAGCTTTTTTAGGTTTTAAATAGCACAGAAGAACACCATTTGTCTTTTCTCTCATGGAGCTGCTGATGGATTTGAACTAGCTGCTGTTAGGGACCTCTCCAAAGTGCTGAAGAGCAATGGTGTCTCTCTGGAGACTAAGGTGCGTCTGATACAGGCCATGGTTTTCGCAATCACTTGTTATGCATCAGAGAGTTGGACAATGACCAAGGAGGATAGAAGGAGAATTGATGCCTTTGAGCTGTGGTGCTGGAGAAGAGTATTGAGAATACCATGGACTGCTAGGAAAACAAACAGACTTGTCCTGGAAAGGGTTAAACCGGGTGGCTCCTTGGAGGCAAGGATTCTGAGGCTCCGTCTAACTTACTTTGGACATGTTGTGAGAGACTGCTCCTTAGAGAGGGACATCATGCTTGGGAGGGTGGAGGGACAGCACAGGAGAGGAAGGCCCTCTATGAGGTGGATTGATTCAGTGACTGGGATAATTGGGATGGGAGTGTCAGAGACAGTGCAATTGGCACAGGACAGAGCGGAGTTTAGGGCTGTTGTACATAGGGTGGCTATGAGTCGCAGGCGACTCGACGGCACATAACAACAACAACAGCCTTTAGATTTGCAGCACAACATACCAATATCTTGATCATACAGACTTTTCCTCAGGTGTCACCCTGTCAACTGTGCTCCACCCTACTGAGCAATGGTTGATGTTCAGCTCCAACCAAGGGGAAGGAGAAGGAGATAGGTGGAAGGAGGAAACTTGTACTTCCTATATTGTTTGTTAGCAGTACAAAGTCAAATGCTAAAAATGTCATCATTTACTTTATTATGTGCAACTGATAAACGGATTCAGGTAAAATTTTTTTTTTACACAAAGACATTTCAGAACTATGTAAGGTCTATGGAAGTTGTTGTTGTTAGATATCATTCAGTTCACTATGACACCCAGTAATCCTACCAACAACAGAACAGACCTTGGCCTGTTCTACACTATTCTCATCTTCCCAGCCATGCTCATGCTTGTAATTGCTGCACTAATTCATCTTGCTGAGGGTCTCCCTTTCTTTCACCGATCTTCTCCCTTTCCAAGCAGGGTGTCCTTTTCCAAGGACTGGCCCCTTCTAACAACATACCTACAGTAGTATGTGAGATGAAGTCTCACCAACTTTACCTCTAAACAACACTGTGTTTACACTTCCTCCCAGATGGATTTGTTTGTTCTTTTCATAGTCCATGTTATATTCAATATTTTTGCTAACACTATAATTCAAAGGCATTGATTCTTCTTTTGTCATCTTTAATCATTATTCAACTTTCAAATACATACATGTGAAGACCATGGTTGGGATCAGGTGCACTTAAGATTTTAAACTGATATCCTTGCTATTTAGCTCTTTAAAGAGGTCCTTGACAGTAAAATTTCTCAAAGCAAGACATCTTTTTATTTCTTGATTGGTGTTACTGTGGGTGTTGATTGTGGATCCAAGTAAGATGAAATCTTTGTAACTCCAGTCTTTTTTCCATCTACCATTATGTTTTCAATTGATTCAGTGGTGAGGATTTTTGTTTTCTTGATGTTGAGATGTAGTCAATACTTAAGGCTGTAGGCTCTAATTTTCTATAGTAAATGTTTCAATTCTTCACTTTCTGTAAGCAAGAGTGTGTCATCTGCATAACGCAGGTTGTTGATGAGTCTTCCTCCAATCCTAATGCCCCATTCTTCTTCATATAGTCCAGTCTCTGAAATTATTTGCTCAGCATACAGATTGAATAGGTATGGAGAAAGGATACAACTGTAATACACACTTTCCCTTATTTTAAACCCTAAAGTGTTCCCTTGTTCTATTTGGACAACAATTTCTTAGTCTATGTATATATATTTCTCATGAGCAAAATTAAGCATACTAGAATTCTCCTTTTTCTCAATGTTATCCCTAATTTATTATGATCCACTTACTCCAATGCATGTGAATGCTCAGTAAAGCACAAGTAAACATCTTTTTTATAGTCTCTGCTTTTAAGTCATGATTGGAAGAAAGCCATTTGGGAAGAAACATATCTTTCCCTTCACTTTATTTTAGAGTACTTGGGGGAAAGAAAGAAAAAAAGACCTCATAAAAAACAATAGCTGTATGAAGTCTTTATCGAATCCAGGTGGAATTTCTGGCATTTCCCCATTGATTACTGCTCCAGCTGCTTTCAAATAATCTTCAGCAAGATTTTACTTGCATGTGATATTAATGATATTTTTGCACTTGGTCTACTGAAGTAGACCTATTCTTTAAACTTTTCTATGTTTCTTGTTTTTTTAATTGCTTCCAAGTCCGAACTGACTCACAGCTGACCATCCAGTGGTTTCTCTAGGCTGTAAATCACATGAGAGGAAATAACCTATCTTTCTCCCTCCAAGCCATTGGTGAATTAGAACTGCCGGAGAGGCTTGACCTTTGGCTTAGCACTATGACTCCTTGTGCACTAGTGAAGGGAAAAAAATGGATAGCTTTAAAAATAATCTGGGCTCAGTTTCAACTGACTATATCCTATGTGCCAAGGGTTTATATTTCAGAAGTCCAAATCACCAAGTCTTTCTTCTGAGATAGCTTTAATGGAATGAAACTTACAACCAGGAAAGCCACTTAATAGTTAATTACATCATTAAGTGGAAATGCTTGTCTTTTGTCTCAGAAGGGTATATTTCTTTCTAAACATAGTAAGCATTGAAAAATAGATGAAATCTCTTGAGGTGATCAGGTTCTCCACCTGTTCTTCTGTCATCTCCCCTTTTTATTAAATAAATGGTTATGAGGCTCTCACTTATTGATGCTGTTTGCTAAAATGGGTGTCAAATTTGGAAAGAAACACATCTTTCCCTTCACTTTATTTTAGAGTACTCAGGGAGAAATCTGCGTTATGCAGATGACACAACCCTGCTTGCTGAAACTGAGGAGGACCTGAAGAGCCTGCTGCAGAGGGTCAAGGACTGCAGCCTTCAGTATGGATTGAAGCTCAATGTCAAGAAGACAAAGATTCTCACCACTGGACCAATTGGCAGCATCAGGATGGATGGTGAAGAGATTGAGATTGTTCA
>NW_006399858.1:2716800-2725514 GCF_000299155.1 Elephantulus edwardii
GGTCCTTGGAGAGGGACATCATGCTTGGGAGGGTGGAGGGACAGCGCAGGAGGGGAAGACCCTCTATGAGGTGGATTGATTCAGTGATTGGGGTACTCAGGATGGGTGTGTCAGAGGCAGTGTGATTGGCATGGGATAGAGCAGGGTTTAGGGCTGTTGTACATAGGGTCGCTATGAGTCGCAAGCAACTCCATGGCACATAACAACAGCAACAACAACAACAGGGAGAAAGAAAAAAAAAACCTCATAAAAAAACAATAGCTGTGTGAATTCAGTTCTGACTCACGGTAACCATGTGTGTGAACTCATCTCTGTAGCGTCTTAGATAGCTGATTTTTAAAAGTAGATTAACAAGTTTTTCTTTTTAGGCCCCTCTGGATGTCCTGGAACTGCTAACCTTTTGATTAACAGCTGAATGCATTCATTAGCCCATGTGCAGCATCGGGGGAAAAAATACGTGATACAGATAGTGCAGAAAAGGATTACATCAAGCAAATCTTCAAGGTAAATATTTTCAGTAGACCCGTAGTTTCAAATCATAGTTATAATATGCATGCAAGCTTAAGCACATTGAAGTAATATGTCATATGATCACTTTAGGGAATCGTTTATAAAAATTCTTTTGACAAAATTTGTATTCATGTGTTCATAGTCTTTTACAACAGATTACACTGAAGTAGTTTCATTTTACAGTGTCACAATGTGTTTTTAACTAGTGTTAGCAATCTATTTGAAAGAAAATATAATGATCCCACATCCTCACATTCATTTAAATGTTATTTTCCCAGTCAAATCTGTTCAAACAAATTGAGTCCTTGGAATAGGAATTAGAATTACTCAGTTTGTTATTCCTATTGCTTGCTTTTTCATGATTTTATATTTTTCTCTCCCTAAAATTCTGTATACCTTCTGGCTTTCTGAAACGGAACACTTTAGTGTGGGAATATGTTAAGTTGCAGTAAAAAAAGTAGTGTAAACCATTAAAAATGTAATAATAAAGTTTAATTATTGTCTATTATAATGGCACACTACTATTTTCCATTTCTATACTCAGTTATAAGAATGTGTGTTTTAGAACTTGGCTAACAGATAATATTTTTGGAATAGATTGATAGATTGGCGTCTAAAAAGGATTTGGTGATTTCTAAAGAAAGAGGGCACCAGACAATGGATCAGTCACTTGACGGCACATATACTCTACATATAGAACATTCCTTTGGAATCAATAAGGCACTCAGACTATTGGAAGGATATTGTTGTTGTTGTGTTAATGGCTGTTGAGTCATAGGTGACTCATAGAGACCCTATGAACAACGGACCTGAACACTTGTATAACTTTCATCATTTCTCCAGGTTCATAGGGTTTCCGGAGGCAAGCCATTTCAGAAGTGGATGCCACTCCTGCTTCCAAGCTTGTTTTAAACCGGGGAGCTCCACCAAACACTGTCCACCATTGGTAACCATTATCACATTTGACAGTGTTAAGCATCACAGCAAACACGAGTTACCTCTGTACAGCAAATGGACACACCAATGCTATATGACCTAGAAGAATGTTTGACCGAAAACAATTAAAACTAGGCCCAAGGGCCCAACCTAATTTAAGAATTAAAGCATGGTTCAAACTCCATGAACTCTGTCATTCCATATTCCTCCATAATCATGCATTCTCATTGGCTCTCGCCACCCCAATCGCCCATCTGGGAGCATTTCACTGCTTCTTCAATCTCCTCCTATTCCACATGTTTCTTCATAGAGTCTAACTTCATAGAGTCTAACTTCCTGAATGATTTGTTCACGATATAAACTGAGTACACATGAGTGAAGGATACATATATAAACAAAAGATGAACAAAGGTCTGAAGCCTTTCTGTAACTATCATAATTTCTCCAAGTTTATAGACCTTCCAGAGGCATGTAGTTTAGGAAGTGGATGCCAGTCCTGCTCCCAAACCTGAGTCAATCTGGGAGCTCCAACAAACACTGCCCATGATGGGTAGCCAATTATGGTGTTTGACACACCTATGACTCCGTTGTCCATCATCATAGCAACTATATGTTATTTCAGTGGAGCAAATAGACAGACCTCTGCTGTACCACTCAAAAAAGTGTTCATCCAAAATTAATTAACATTTGGCCCAAGGGCCTGTGGCCCTTGGCCCTGCAGTATTTTAAAATTCCAGCACACCCAAATGTTGGCGTACTCTGGGCCAGAGACCCCCAATTCATCGGCAAGTCCCAGCTGCTGACACCCACTTGGGATGAAAAGAAAGCCATAAGTGCCCCGAGCGTTCCATATGTGTTAGATAGAAATATAGTTAATGGCTTTTATTGAAAAGAAATATTTTATCTTTCTTCACCCATAGAAATAATGCAGTGTATTTGTACGCATTACTATAGTCTGAAGCATTTTCACATGCACTTTATGTATATATGCCCAGAATAAATAGGTTAATACCTCAAATAGAAAGAGTCTCAAAGAAAATATGATAATTTTTACTTCCAGTTTACACCATAACCCATTATAGAAAAGCTATAAGGGTGACCACAAAAAGAAAATGTGCATGCTCTTGGTTAACATTAATTTCCTTCCTTCCTTCCTTCCTTCCTTCCTTCCTTCCTTCCTTCCTTCCCTCCCTCCCTCCCTCCCTCCCTCCCTCCCTCCTTTCCTTCTTTTGTTCTTTCTTCTTTCTCTTGTATGCTTTTGACTTCTTGTGCAAGGTTGGTTGGTTTCAGACACAAAGCAAAGCACAGATTTCTTTCACAGAGATTAACAGATAATTTTCCTTCAGCTGGCAGCTTAATTACTTTTAACCTGTCTAATGAAAGAGAAAATAGGACTAAACTATCTGTGCGGATGGTACCCACAGAGCAGGTGAGGGGACAAGTAATTGAATATTTTATGAAGTTGTGTTTAAACATGATCATCTTGGATCATGGCTGAGCAGTCCTAGCAGAATAATAGGGTAGGAGAGATTTGTAGGCAATATTTCAAGAAAAATATTTTAGAAGTTTAAATTGAGGAGTTGGCTGTATTTTTATTTCACTTAAGGATACCTAGTTTCCTATTCCTTGTGCTATAAACAAGGGGCTGAAAAAATTTCCAATTAAAATGGAATATACTTAGACTGGGCCTATGGGACAACAAATAATTGGCTGAGAGTTCTCCTTGCCAATACAGAACCCTTTACATGGTCATTCTTTATTTTATTTTATTATTTTTGTGTGTGTGTACCGTCAAATCAGATCTGACTGGTACAGGAGGAGATTGTCCCTCCTTCCCTGGTAGAGCATCTGGTGGATTCGAACCATGCGCCTCTGGGATTGTAGTTGCAGCTCCTTACCACTAGGCCACCAGAGCTCCCCTACATGGTCATTCTAATATCCAGAAAGGTTTGTTCATAAACTGACAAACAGGGGCTTTTTGGAACATTGAAATATTTAAATGTTTCATTTTCCAAGAAGATGCCATCATTTGTGTACCAAGTTAGAGGATTAGCAGGGTTTTCTCTCTCTCTGTCACACACACACACACACACACACACACAGTCTTATGTATCTTCAGCTCTTAGTTTAATTGTAGTCCATTACACGACTTTTAGATCACTCAGTTAAATGAGTGAAAGAAATTTTATACTCTTAATAATGAATTAAAATTCTAAAGCACTTCTGTTTATATGAGTTTTGTTGTCAATATTTTTCATACTAGAAATTAAAAACTGGAAAACTGTACAAATATTTATAAACCATCAATAGTAAATATATTGCATGCTAACATAAATAAGCAAACATTCTTCTAGGTTGTATAGCCCTGGTATGTCCACTTGCCATACAGTGGTAACTTGTGGTTAGTGTGAAGCTGAACACTGGGATACTGATGTGGTGTCAAGTGTATTGATGTTTATCCATGGCGGACAGTGTTTGGTGGAGCTACCTGATTAAAACACCCTTGAAAGCAGGAGTGGCATCCACTTCCGTAATAGTTTGCCTCGGGAAACCCTATGAACTTAGAGAAAGGATGAAAGTCACACAAGTGTTGAAGACTTTCATTCATAGGGTCACTATGAGTAGCCTACAACTCGATGACACTCAACAGCACAAATAACACATTTTGATCAACATTATATAAAACAAATACTTAATGGGAAAATGTTTTTACATTTTTGAAAATCTCTTTAATATTAGCATGATACTTAAGGTTGTGTGTTAATTTGACTGCCTACCATTTTCTGGTTAGACAGTTAGGATGTAGTAATTCCTTTGATGAGAACTGATATTACATTTTATAATTACATTATTGCTTTCTTGATGATAATCTGCTAGAAGTAGTCAGTCAGTTTAAAGGGAGTTTCCTCCCTTGCGTCGAATACAATAAGAATGATGATCAAAGATCTTTTGCTTTTTCTCAGTCTGGATCACCACCATCTGACCTCTAGTTCTTAATATTTGAACCAGTAGCCTACGATATTGGCTGCTGACTAT
The DNA here is from genome assembly GCF_000299155.1 of Elephantulus edwardii. NCBI lineage: Eukaryota > Metazoa > Chordata > Mammalia > Macroscelidea > Macroscelididae > Elephantulus > Elephantulus edwardii. Next base: position 2,721,283 of record NW_006399858.1, read on the forward strand.
GGAGTCTAGTAGCATGCCATCTGACCTCCCAACCTTGTGTTCCTCAGCTCCCGAAGCTACATGAGTCAGGAGAAATCTCTACCCTGAGATCTGATCTTGTACTTGGGATTTGCCAGTTTCCAAAAGCACATGAACCATTTCCTTGAGAGAAACCGCTGTCTCAAAGATTTATTGGTTTTGTTTCTCTACAGAACCCAGCCAGACTTAGGGGAAGATAACTCTTTCATTCAATCTTTTGTGAAGTTACATGTCAGGTAACTTGTGGAACATTCTACCATGTGCTCAAGGTAAGTGTAAAAGAGGTAAATGAATTATTATTACAAAAATAGTTATGACTTCACAGCTCCTTGTAAGGGTTACGTGGAAACTCTGTGATCCCTGGGCCACACTTTGTGACCTGTTGAGATGAACAGACTAAATGAAATTATGATCAGCTTCAGACTCTTTTAAGAGACAGGGTGCTTGATAGATTCTTCTTTGTTAATAGAGAGCTTATGTGTCACCACCTCAAAGAGGTCAACCCTGCCACTTCTCTCTGAAGTAAACATTCTCTACTCCCAGAATTCTGGATATTAGTACCCTCTTTCCCTTTATAGCAATGGATTTATGTTGTTTGCGCCATTGAGTCGCTTGAGACTCATAGCGACCCTATGTACAAGAGCCCTAAACCCTGCTCTATCCTGTGCCAACCTTACTGTCTCCGACAAACTTACTCCCACCACCCCAATCACAGCATCGATCCATCTCATCGAGGGTCTTCCTCTCCTGCGCGGTCCCTCCACTCTCCCAAATATGATGTCCCACTCCAAGGACCGCTCCCTCCTTGTAACATGCCAAAAGTATGTCAGACGAAGCTTCAGAATCCTTGACTCCAAGAAGCAGCCCGGCTTCACCCTCTCTAGGACAAACCTGTTTATTCTCCTAGCAGTCCATGGTATATTCAACACTCTTCTCCAGCACCACAGCTCAAAGGCAATCAATTCTCTTTCTATCATCCCTAGTCACTGTCCAGCTCTCTGCTGCATAGCACAGAATTGCAAATACTAAAGACCGGATCAGGCGCCCCTTAGTTTCCAGTCTAATGTCGTTGCCCTTCTGGACCTCTGGAGAGGTCCCTGACAACTGACTTTCCCAATCCAATTCATCTCTTGATTTCCTGGCTGCTGGTACCAAGAGTGTTGACTGTGGAGACAAGCAAACTAAAACTGTTAACTATCTCAATCTCTTCATCAATCATATTGATGCGGCCAATTGGCCCAGTGGTGAGAATCTTTGTTTTCTTGATGTTGAGCTTCAATCTGTATTGAAGGCTGCAGTCCTTGACCTTCTGCAGCAAGTGCTTCAGGTCTTCCTAAGTTTCAGCAAGCAGGGCTGTGTCATCTGCATGATTTAACCCCCCAACCCCATTTTATGGTAACGGCTTTTCCTCCAACCTGACTGTAAATGTTTTTGTTTTTCATTCTCATCCACTATTGTGTATGTCAAATTGTTTTTCTCTCCTTTTCTTGTAGTAACTATGAGTTAGAGTTGATTTGTTTGTGATAGGTTCGTGATATTGTCCATTTCCTAATAATTCATTAGATATGGAAGAGTTATCCTTTTCCTAATCATTCTATTCTTCATTATTTGTAGCTATAATTCACTTGATATGGAAGTTATGGCAAATACATTTTCATTCATTAATTCAGATACTATTTCTAGAATGCCTCTTATATGCCAGTCAAGTTTATAGTGTAAAATAAATGCTTAAGATGTTATATCTATCCCCTGTTTGCTGTTAGCCTATCCACTCACAGAAGAAATTGTACCTGAATCTTGTAAAAGTAGCATCAGGAGAGACTCAAGTCTCTAAGGTGAGTGAAAAAGTAGACTATTCAAAGAATTACAAGGAGAACAGGATATAAACCATATAGATTGCAAGACGGTTAGGATGGAGGGAGCTCGGAGTGTAAACATGAGACTAGATAAATATGTAGACCCTTATCTCTAACTCATTCTGGGTTACCAACTCACTGTCATTGAGTTTATTCCAACTCAGAGTGACCTTCCATTGGATTTCTGAGGCTGTAAATGGAAGAAACTGCCCATCTTTCTTCTGAGGAGCCACTAATGTATTAGAATTGCCTGAAATGTATTATCTTTTATTATTCTACAATTTATTATCTACAAAGTCCAATGACTTTGCATAGTAATAAAACAAAGGCCTTTCTGATATTCCCTCCTTTCCATCATGACCTGCCAGATAGCAACCATATTTCTCACTTCTGGCCTATTTGGAATCCAGCTTGAAATACTGGATGTTCCTTGTCCTTGTGGAGCTTCAGTCATTTTTAAACAATCTTCAGCAGGATTTTACTTGCATGTGAGAGTAATGATTTTGATTAAAAATTCCAGCATCGGTTGTGACCAAATTTTTCATTTTAATTTTTTAATCATTAATTATTTATTTTAATAAAAATTCACAGACTTTGGATTTCCATTAATTCATTGTTGCACTTTTCTCCCCATCCACCTCCCCACCCCTAGTTCACTCTTCTCTTTGAAAAGTAAAAGAAAAATTCTTTCATTATTATGCAATCCCTCCCCCCCAGGTCTACTACACTATACAACCTTCGTTCTGGACTCCAATCATGACAATAATACCTAATCACATATCCCTTTTAAACAGTTTTCTCCCTCATCTGTTTCAATGCAGTATACATTATTCCTCCCATCTTTCTCAGTCCCACCCCAACCCCGATGTCAGTCCTGTTTTGCAACACTGGCTCTATGTAGTATTTGTCCTTTTGTGACTGAGATATTTCATTTAGCATAATGTCCTCCAGGGTCACCCATTTTGAATAATATTTCATGAGTTCCTTGTTTTTCAATGCAGTGTAGTAGTCCATTGTGTGAATATACCACAGTTTCTCTAGCCAGCCATTTGACCCAGCAATTCCACTAATGGGAATATACCCCAAAGAAACCATAACCACCACCCAAGCAGATATATGCACACCCATATTTATCACGGCTTTGTTCACAATAGCAAAGAGCTGGAAACAACATAAGTGCCCGTCAACAAGTGATCCCATTTTTGAGAACTCGAAGAAGTGCGGATCTCTTCTAGCAAGTTGGCCCAGCAATCGCTGTCTTGCAAGTTTCTTGGTATAAACTAGTGAGCATGGCTAGTGCTGCAAGTATTTTCTAAACATGCCAATTGGCGTTTCATGAATTTCCAGCCTTATTTGGCACCAATGTTTCCAGGGTAGCCTGCATTTCTGCCTTCAGTACCATTGGTTCTTGATTATTATGTTATTTCTTGAAATGATTCAGTGTCAACCAATTCTTTCTGGTATAGTGACTGCATTCTTTCCCTCTTTTTAAAATGCTTCTTACATCGTCCAGTATTTTGTCCACGGAATCAATCCTTCAGTCAGTCAATCAATTCAGCAATAAGAGGCTTGAATTTATTCTTCAGTTCTTTCAGCTTGAGAAATGTCACACATGTTCTTCTTCCTTTTGGTTTTCTAACTCCAAATATTTTCACATGTAGTTACAATACTTTATCTTCTCAGTTTACCTTTGATATTTCCCCTTCACTTCTCTTATTTAATCATATTTTTCCTTTAGCGTCCCTTATATTCAAGAGCAAGTTTAAGAGATTCTTTTGACATCCATTTTGGTGTTTACTTTCTTTCTATTCTGTTCTTTTTTAAATTAATTTCAATAAATATTTACAGAGATTTTGGATTTCCATTCATTCATTGCTGTACTTTTCTCCCCTCCCAGACCACCTCCACCCCCCATTTGCTCTTCTCCTTGAAAACCAAAAGAAATACTCCTTCATTGGTATACAATCCCCCCCGCAATCCCCTACCCCCCCACCCCGAGTATACTTCACTCTGCAACCCTCATTCCGAATTCTTATAATAATCATAATGCCCTAAAATATATTACTTTTAAACTGTTCTCTCCCTCATCTGTTTCAATGCAGTATACATAATTTATCCAGCTTTTCTCAGTCTTACCCTAACCCTGATGTCAGTCACTTTATACAACAGTGGCACTATACAGTATTTGTCCTTTTGTGACTGAGATATTTCACTCAGTATAATGTCCTCCAGGGTCACCCATTATGCACATCCAAAAACTTCTCCAACATGGTAAAAGAGGGAAGCCACAGACTGGGAAAAATTATTTGGTAATGACAGGTCAGATAAGGGACTTATATCTAGGATTTATAAAATACT
>NW_006399858.1:2726634-2750736 GCF_000299155.1 Elephantulus edwardii
ATATAATATTGTCTTTAGTCTTTTTCATTTGTAAGTTTCTCACTTGGGAAAGGGATACAGACTCTCTGGCTGCTTCATGCTGAATGGGGCATTGAGATGAAGGAGAAGGGGAGCCCACTTTAACACTTTACTGGTGGTCCTGAGTTGAAGCTGCATGCCTTCTTGTTCAGTTAGAAGATATTTACCTGACGTTTTCTGCCCTCTGGATGCCAAAGTGTTTGCCTAGGTGAGTCCAGTGGGTGTGGCTGGATGAACCTTGAGGCTCCATCCTCCTTTGCTTTCTTAGCTGGCAGTTATATTTCCCTTTTGTCTCTGGAACTGGGCTTAGGGTTCAGGTCTGGAGCAAGACTCAGTGTCCAGGTTACCTATAGGAAAGGGAGGAGCAAATCTAGAGAGAACAAACTTGTGAGTTACAAAGAAAAAGGCTTTGGAGGTGTTACAGATGTACTGAAGAAGGAGGTGGAGGAAAGTGGCTTAGATAAGATTCTTCATACTCACCAGGTGGCTTTCCCCAGAGACCTGACAGCTCTCCCTGGGAGACAGGCAGCTCTCCCAGGGGGGTGGGCGGTGCACCCAGGGGGCCGGGTGGCTCTCCCTCCCGCTCAAATCCCCCACTCCTGAGGTCTGGACCCTGTGCCCACTGGAGACCAAGGCCAGGGACAGCACCCCTGGCTCTAACGCCTCTACCTTTGCCCCTCTTCCCTGTACAAATTGGTCCAACTGCAACTCGAAGTAGTCATCACTACTCCTCCCCCTTCTAAAAATGAAGAAGAGACTTTCAGGGTGGTGAACAGACCCATCCAAGGTCTAAATAGTTCTTGGCAGCTGTGGTCAAGAAATCGAAAGATGTGGTGCATTGAAGAGATCTGCTGTCCAAGATCTATCCAAGGAAATCTTCTTCACTGACAGTGAGGTGCTTTCCCTTAATCTGGTCCTTCACTTCCCCTGGCTCCATGCCACCACTGTCACTCCTGCTGTCCCCTCTCATGCCAGGGGCTTCAGACACTGGCAACCAGAGTTGCTGCTGGCTATGTGGGGTCTCTGTCACATCACACTGGCCATGGGGCCTGGCACCCACTGCCCGGTCTAGTTGAGGGGACACCTGGGCTCTGGCCTTGGTGGCACCACAGGGGTGCAGCGGCAGGCAGTTGGTGGAAGTGGGACTCATCCATAGTTTTTTGAGAATCTTTGTTCTCTTTATATTGATCTTCAATCCACATTGAAGACCAGTAGTCAACTGTTTAACTGTTCAGGTACAGATAAACTGTTGCCCGTGGAAGGCCATGGCTGCCATTTCAATGCAGCTCGGCAGCCTCCACCTCATCACACTGCTTCCCTCGCTGCCGCCATCTTGGTTCCTCCCCTTTCTGTCTTCTTAATGAGCTTTTGCTTTCTTCACAGATGATGTCTTTGATTTTATCCAACAACTTAATTACTCTATGGTCATTAGGGTTTTATTCATCTTATTCATCGAATTTATTCTTGAGATGGTTTTTAAATTCAAGTGGGATAAACTCAAGGCTATATTTTGGCTCTCATTGACTTGTTTTAATTTTCTTCTGCTTCATTTTAAACCTTTATATGAATAATTGATGACCGGTTCCACAGTCATTCCCTGGCCTTGTTTTGACTGCCCATACTTAACCTCTTCACTGTCTCTTTATACTCAAACTCAATTCAACTCATTGTCTTTGAGGTTGAAATGAACACATAACTAAGCCTTCAGTGGATTTTCTGATGCTGTAAACTGGATGTTGGAAGATCACCTCTCTTTTTCTTCTGTGGAATTACTGATGGATTAGACCTGCCAGATAGACACTTTTAAGTTAGAAGCACTATGCCACCAGAACTTCTTTTCATCAATGTAGCCAGTTTGATTCTTGTGCATGTGATGAACTTATAGGGGTTGAAGTGAATGGATAATCCATTCATGCACTCAACAAATGAATATGCAGTGCCTACTCTCCACCTAAATTTGTTAATAGTGAACAATATGCCCTATAGAAACCAAATCTTTATGGGAGCTCTGCTATGGTGAATGTATGTGGTATTGATTCATTTAGTAGTAATTTCTATTTCCAGAAAAGTACTTCTTGTGCTAATAAAGAATATACCTATATTTACTTAAAACACCCAGCATAATCTTTGTTTGTAAATGTCATTTATTGCTGATTCATGAAAAACATAGGAAGGAGCATTAATTTAATTACCCTATCCTTCTTTCTACACTTTTATTAACAAAAGTATGCATTTCTAAGAAATATGAGCAACAAATAGCCCAAGTTATAGTCAAATATATCAGCTTGTATATAGCTTTTACCAGTGACAATTGAGTGTAGGATTTGTCCACATATCACAGCATGAATTATTCAACAATTTTGTTACATTATCATTTTTTTTAAAAAAAATCTTATGGTATTTAGGAGAGTTGTTTTTTTAAGTATAAGACTTAATTTGTGTTTACCCTCAAATTATAGGTATCCTTTTGGTATGCTGCCTTTGGCAAAGGATATATTCTAGGTATGGAAAATATTTGTAATATATATAATGGTTCCCTGATACATGCATATACACACACAAACTCATGGCAGAGAAACATGCTATGTCAGTCCTATGCATGGCATCTATTCAGGTATTTTCATCAAGACTGAAGACTGAGAAACTTTACAAGTAGAATATAGACTAGGCTTGAGGTTTTTTCGTTATAATATCAAATATCTCTAAATTTTTTCTTTCCAAATAAGCATTATAGAAAAAGATTGACTTTTTAGGAGAAATTTATCCACTGATCAGCTATGTTTTAATACTGTCTGCTGATGTTTAGTATCTCTTCTTATTTAAAGGGATGGCAAGAGGAGACATAGATAAGTTAGTTATGTTTGAAATAAAACTGACTTTCATCTAGCATAGACGTCTCGAGGACAAAATTGTCAATTTCAGTATATTCTTTCTCTTGCCCTTACTCACCCCAAATTTTCTTTGCAGTGTGAAGATTACCATTTGAAATGCTCTTTGGCAGAAGTTCGACCTCTGGATCCAAAGTAGCTTTGAAGTTTGCCTGGGAAATGCTGCTATACTGGAGGTGAGTGCACTACAGTTTCTGCAGATCATGCCCAACTCCAACCTTGGGTATCTTACGAAAAATCTCAGAGAGAAATGAAATAGGAACAGAAACACCTCTGAAAAAAGAGGGCTCATGCAGAAGATTTTTCAACCTTTCTTCCTTCAGAAATATGTAGACATTAAACTCAATTCTTATTTCAAATAACATTTACATGCCAGTTTGAAGAAATGTGTGTGTGTGTGTGTGTGTGTGTGTGTGTGCAGTTGATTTTAATGTATTATTAAGTAGTGTGACAAGAATTTTTAAATGTACAAACTAACCATGGCCCGACTTTTCAAAATGAAACTGCATAGGTGTGGATGACATTTTCTTATTCAATTACTTTATTTTGAAATAGAAATTAAAGCTCACACAACATCAGATTAAATATCTCTTCCCCAGAGTGAATATCCCAATCATTTACAACCAAGTAACTTAAACATACAAACATACAGTAATCAACAAACATTAACATGTAAATACTTTGTTTTAATAAGCTCTAAACATTAATAAGCATGTGGGTAAAATTATACCTGCTGAAAGAATTCATCTGTGACCCAAAATATCAAGGAAGGGCTGGAGAGAAAGAAAACGGTTCAATTTGATTCTGAAAACATTCATGTGAGTTTGCATAAATCCTCTTTATTTTCTAGTTGATTTTTTTCCTCCTCCCCCTGCTAGGAGTCTTATGAAACTGAAATGTCAAAGTGAGGGTTCCTTTATATCATGTTCTGTCAATCAAAGGAAGGCAGGCTTTATGCATCTGTTGCTAGTATATTGGCACTTTTTGAAGAGTGTTTCGGTGGGAGCGAGAATAAATAAAGATCCTTCAGGCACTTTCTCATTTATGGATGAGGAATCAAAGCAGTCTGAAACTTCATTTTCAGCCTGATACCCTGAAGATTGTTGGCTGATAATTCTGGATGGAACAGCTTATCTTGGAGGATTAGGGAGAACATGGCCTTCCTATTACTTCGGGCTTCAGTCTATTCAGCTGGGTAGACTTTGTCACACAGTATCTGGGCCTTTACATATGTCACTAATCTTATCTATATCTTTTCAGCTCCTTCTGTTGGAGCTGCGGTTTCCCGTGCCTAAACCTCCCATTTCTTCATTACACCAGCTGTATAGGCATTAGCCTCCCCTAACAGCCTTTCTGCACCATGTCATTCAGTGATGGCTAGTTCTGCAGACGACAGCTTTCATCACAAGGTCTGCGAAGGATTTTATCCCGAATCTTGAGATTCTCACATCAGTTGTATTAAAAGCTCCCCGCAGTCCCCAAACACACTCATTCCTCCCTCCTTTCCAAATCCGCTTAACAAAATGAAATAATCCCCACAATACGTTATCTTCACCACCATTAAAGATAACATGGAAATTTCCCTTGTGTGCTGTGTACATGGGCTAGAGAGTTACCTCCTGCCACCCCACAGTCATTCATTCACAAAACAAAAATTGAACCCCTGGTGTGTTCAGACATCAAGAGGCCACAGATACGATTTCAAAATTGACTCTGTCCTCAAGCTGTCTACAGTCTAATGGAGGAAATGTGAGCTCTCACAAAGAATTGTGATGCAAGGTCAGAACGTGCACATCTAAGAAAGATGCGTTAAGTAGTCGGGCAAATCATAGGGGAGATTAACCGAGAGGAAGAACTTGGAAAGGCTGATGGTGGAAGGTGAGCCATTGAAAACAACAAGAATTTAAACTGTTGAAATGCAGTTACTAATGGCTTTTGAGTGAGCCCAACGGGTACACCCCTGTGCACAACACGAGAGCCTGCCTCTCCTTGTTTCATCTCTAGAACTGGCTGTGGATCAGGCCATTGTGATCCCGGAGTTTTCACTGGCTGGCTTTTGGAAGCAGATTCCAGGACTTTTACCCAGCCCTTCTTAGTCTGGAAGCTCTGCTGAAGCAGTGTCATGCAACGCGTGGCCCCTCTGACAGATGCTCCCCTGACAGATGAGTGTTGGCTGCACACGAGCTGCGTCTTACTTTTCTTGTGTAACAGAAACATCACAAATCAGTGATTTTAACAAACAGAAATGCATTTTCTCATAGCCTAGAGGGCCAGATGTCCAAATTCAGGCTCCTCCCTTTAGGGCAAACTTCCTCTCCCTATTGGCTCTGGAGGAAGGATTTGTCTCTTGTCTGAGTTTCTGCCTCTGGACAATCTTCATGGTGCTTGGCATCTTTCTCTCCCCAAGCCAGCTTTCTAAACTGGGTTTTGATCTTTTTTATATCTGCAAAGAGTTTGGTTAAAATGCACTGTATATATTCTTCCATTCTAATGTAACAAACACAGTCTATTACCAAATGAGAGTATAACCACATAGACGCTAAGATTCACAACAGGTAAATTTTTTTGGAATTCAATCGGTAACAAGGTGCATTGCCTCGAATTGTATAAGCTGAGAGTGACAAGAGTGAGTGATTGAGGCTTGAAGAGATCTGCAGGTGAGACTGCTCATTGGCGATCCATAGCCACTTTAGTTCATTCTCAAATTAATGTCTGCATGAACAAGGGCATATATCAGTAACTCTTGTAGCTGTGTGTAGCCATATGGCTAAGTTCAGGCCAATGAGATCTAAGTGGCAGGATTCTTTAACAAGGAAGAAGACTCACCATTCTCTGCTGCCTTTCTACTGCTAAGAATGTGGTATGAGAGCTGGATCTCTAGCAATCATTTTGGAATAAGAGGTTGATGACCACACCTTAGGGATGGTGGTGGTGGTTGTTATGTGAGGTAGGGTTGCTTGAGATTCAGAATGACCCTATGTACAAGAGCCCTAAACCCTGCTCTATCCTGTGCCAACCTCACTGTCTCTGACACACCTACTCTCATTACTCACCTCCCAAACATGATGTCCCTCTCCAAGGACTGGCCCCTCCTTGCAATATGCCCGAAGTATGTCAGATGAAGCTTCAGCAGTCCGGTTTCATGCTCTCTAGGACGAACCTGTTTGTTCTCCTAGCAGTCTATGGTATATTCAACACTCTACTCCAGTGCCACAACTCAAAGGCATCAATTCTCTTTCTGTCATCCCTAGTCTCTGTCCAGCTCTCTGATGCATAACATGCAATTGCGAAGACTATGGCCTTGATCAGATACACCTTAGTCTCCGGCTTAACATTGTTGCTCTTCAGTACTCTGGGGAGGTCCCTGACAGCTGACTTTCCCAATGCAATTCATCTCTTCATTTCCTGGATGCTGGTACCAAGAGTGTTGACTGTGGAGCCAAACAAATGAAAACTGTTAACAATTTCAATCTCTTCACCATCCATAATGATGCTGCCAATTGGGTCAGTGGTGAAAATCTTTGTTTTCTTGCTTTTGAGCTTCAATCCATATTGAAAGCTGCAGTCTTTGATCTTCTGCAGGAAATGCCTCAGGTACTTCTCGGTTTCAGTAAGCAGGGTTGTGTCATCTGCCTAGTGCAGGTTGTTGATGATTCTTTCACCAATCCTTATGCCACATTCTTCCTCGTAGAGCCCAATATCCCGGATGATCTGCTCTGCATACAGACTGAGAAGCTATGGAGACAGAATACATCCCCGGCGGACACCCTTCATGATTTTGAACCATGTACTATCTCCTTGCTTTGTTCTAACGACTGTCTCTTGGTTCAAGTATAGGCTTCGCATAAGCACAATCAAATGTTCTGGGATTCCTATCCTTCTCAGAGTCAACCACAGTTTGTTGTGAACCACATAGTCAAAAGCCTTTGCATAGTCAATGAAACACAGATAGACATTCCTCTGGTACTCTCTGCTTTCTGCCAAGAGACACCTAATATTAGCTATAATGTCCCTAGTACCACAGCCTCTTCTAAACCCAGCCTGACATCTGGCAGTTCTCTGTTGGTGTGTTACTCCAGTCATTTTGGGGTAATTTTCAGCAGAATCTTACTTGCATGTGATATCAATGATATTGTTTGATAATTTCCGCACTCTGTTGGGTCACCTTTCTTTGGAAGGGAATAAATAGCGATCTCTTTCAGTCAGTTGGCCATGTGGCTCTCCTCCAGATTTTTTGGCACAATTTAATGAGCACATCCAGGGCAGTGTCTGTTTGTTGAAATATGTCAATTGGTATGCTGTCAACTCCTAGAGCCTTGTTTTTTGCCAATATTTTTCAGAGCAGCTCGAATTTCCTCCTTCATCAGCACAAGCTCTTGCTCATAAGTTGTTTCATGAAATTCTTTTGTGTCAGCCAGTTCCTTCTGGTACAGTGACTCTGTATACTCCTTCCATCTTCTTTTAATGCTTCTTGGATCATTTAACATTCTGCCCAAAGCATCCTTAAGCATTACCACTCATGGCTTGAATTTATTTTTCAATTCCTTCAGCTTAAGAAATGCAGAGTGAATTCAGCCCTTTTGATTTTCTGACTCCAGCTCTTTGCACATTTCATTATAATACCTTGCTATGTCATCTTGAGTTGCTGTTTGAAATTTTCTGTTCAGCTCTTTAATATCTTGATTTCTTCCTTTAGATTTGGCTTTAATACACTATCCCGAGTCTCACCTGACATCCATTTTGGTCTTTTCTTCCTCTCCTGCCTTTGTAATGATCTTTTGCATTCTTCATGGATAATATTCTTGATATCCTCCTTTCTGTAAAATGCTTGTCTGTTAGAACTATTATTAAAAAAAAAGACAGACTAGGAAGAAGGATTGGCTATCCACTTCTGAAATAACAGGTCTTTGAAAACCTTATGTAGAACAGGAATGGTAGAATGAAAAATTTAAAGTAGCTTGAATCTCTGACCCTAGAAGGTACACATTAGCCCTTCCCTGTTCTTCTCCAGCCTGCTTTTACACAAGGCAGAAGTAAGTTTAGGTCTTGTTTTAGGGATAATGTATTTCTCCCTGGTCCCTATTACTCAATGCTGAACTATTTCTAAATTATGAAATTTGGATTAACAATGCCTGATGAGATTTTCATTTCCAGTATAGTGTTATTAGACTAAAATATTTCACAAAATTCTTATTATGTTAAGGATATCTTTTCTAGAAAAAAAAAAGACAAAGTTGAGGGCACGATCCTGACCTCATGGAATTTAGATTCTACTCGAGGGTTTGAAACTGCTGGAAAAAGATAATCAATTGTATAAGGTCATTATATGCAAATACTAGAGGAGGAATTTATCCCATAACATCGTGGGAGTTGGGAAGAGACACCAAACACTTAAGTTATGGAAGGATTGTCAGAAAAATATAGGACCCCTGGAATTTCAGAAGGGAGCTCTGGAGGCCTAGTCAGTAAGGACTGTGTTGCAAACCTAAAGATGGGGGTTTTGAATCCACCAACTGCTTCCTGCAACAAAGAAGAGCAGTCTCCTCCCATGCAATTTACAATGACTCTGAAAACCCACTGGAAGGTCTGCTATGGGTTGAGTCTAACCCAATGGCAATAAGTTTGATTTTGGAATATTTCAAATAAACAATGCATACATTTTAGTGTTTTGTGGTATTTTTTTGTGTAGTGTTGTTGTTGTTGTTATGTGCGGGTGAGTCGCTTATGACTCATAGCGACCCTATGTACAGCAGCCCTAAACCCTGCTCTATCTTGTGCCAATCGCACTGCCTCCGACACACCCATCCCAATTACCCCAGTCACTGAATCAATCCGCCTCATAGAGGGTCTTCCCCTCCTGCGCCGTCCCTCCACCCTCCCAAGCATGATGTCCCTCTCCAAGGACCTGTCCCTCCTTACAACATGTCCAAAGTATGTCAGATGAAGCCCCAGAATCCTTGCCTCCAAGGAGTAGCCTGGTTTAATCCTCTCCAGGACGAATCTGTTTGTTTTCTTAGCAGTCCATGGTACCCTCAATACTCTTCTCCAGCACCACAGCTCAAAGGCATCAATGCTATCCTCCCTAGCCATACGTCTCATAGAGCCCAGACTCTCGGATAATCTGTTCTGCATGCAGGATGAAAAGGTGTCTATATAGGACACATCCCTGGCATACACCTTTCCCAATTTTGAACCATGCAGTGTTTCCCTGCTCTGTTCTGACCACTGCCTCTTGGTCCAAGTATAGGTTTCGCCTTAGCACAAGCAAGTGTTCTGGAATTCCCATTCTTCTCAGAGTCAGCCACAGTTTGTTATGATCCACACAGTCAAATGCCTTTGTATAATCAATGAAACACAGATAAACATTCTTCTGGTATTCCCTGCTTTCAGCTAAGATCCATCTAACATCAGCTACAATATCCCTAATACCACAACCCCTTCTAAACCCAGCCTGGACTTCTGGCAGTTCTCTGCTGATGGACTGTTCCAGCCGTTTTTGGATAATCTTCAGTAGAATTTTGCTTGAATGTGAAATCAATGAGATTGTTCTATAGTTTCCACACTCTGTTGGGTCACCCTTCTTTGGCATGGGAACAAATATAGATCTCTTCCAGTCAGTTGGCCAAGTGGTTGTTCTCCAGATTTCTTGGCACAACTTTTTGAGCACGTCCAGGACCGCATCTGTTAGATGAAATATGTCAATTGGTATACCATCTATTCCTGGAGTCTTGTTTTTTGCTATTTCCTTCAAAGCAGCTTGAATTTCTTCCTTCATCACCATAGGCTCTTGCTCATATGTTATTTCATGAAATTCTTCTGTGTCTGCCAATTCCTTTCTGACTCATTATGTTCTTTCCATCTTCTTTTAATACTTGCTGCATCATTTAATATTCTTCCTAAAGCATCCTTGATTATAGCAACTCAAGGTTTGAATTTTTTCTTCAGTTCCTTGAGCTTAAGAAATGCTGAACGAGTTCAGCCCTTTTGATTTTCCGACTCCAGCTCCTTGCACATTTCATTGTAATACTTTGCTTTGTCATCCTGTGCTATGAGTCGCAAACGACTGGACGACACATAACAACAACAGCAACAACATCTTGTGCTGCCTTTCGGAATCTTCTTTTCAGCTCTTTAGTATCTTGAATTCTTCCTTGTGCTTTGGCTTCTCTGCGCTCCAGTGCAATCTTCAGAGTTTCTTCAGACATCAATTTTGGTCTTTTTTTTTCTCTTCTGTCTGCCCACGTGACTTCTAGTCTCCCCTGTTCTGCCTGGCAGATCCCTCTGTCTCCTCTCTGCACATCCCACGAATGATCTTGGCTCCTGTGTAGTGTACTCCAAGTATTTTATTTGATATACTTAAATTAAAATTTTCTGAAATTTACTTGCAATTCTAATTTTAAATTAAAATTTTCCAAACTCGTCTGGAATATAAAAACTATTATTTATCTTAGATTAAAATTTAGCCACGTATTCTGCAATTTTATTTTTTAGCAACTGGCTCCTGCAACTGTGAGTCTCTGGGATGTCTTCACAGCTGAGCTGCTTGAGGAGAGTGAAGAAGACTTGAAGCATGTACTGTGGGAGATCAAAGACTACAGCCCACAGAATGGATTACATCTCAACCTCAAGACAAAACTCCTCACCCCTGAACCAATAGGCAACACCATGATAGATGAAGAAAAACTTGACGTTGCCAATATGTAGTTTTATTTAGATCTACAGTCAACATCCGTGATAGCATCAGATATCAAAAAGACCTTGCATTAGGGAAATCTGCAGTCAAGAAATTCTCCAAATTGTTAAATAGCGAAGATGCCAATTAAAAGACCAAGGTGTACCTGACCCAAGTCATGAGACTTACATTGCTTCCTTTACCTCTGAAAGTTGTAAAGTTGAATAGGAATCACAGAAGAATTAATGCTTTTGTTTTAGGGAAAAGTATTGAATATCTCACGAACTGTCAAACAAACAATCTGTCCTGACCAGAATCATGAGAGTCAAGGATGGTGAGGCTTTGTCTCATATACTTTGGGTGTATTTTCAGGAGCAACCAGTCCTTGGTGAGAGACATCAAGCTGGGAAAGGTAGAAGATTAGCAAAAGAGAGGAAGACCTGATGGATTGGCAAGGTAACAATTATATAGGGCTTGAGAATGACAGAAATCGTGAGTCTAATGCAGGACAGAGCAAGGTTCAGATATGTTGTTCATAGGGTCAGGATGAGTTAAACTTGACAACAACAACAACAGCAGCAGCAACAACACAACATTAAATTCTTCTATCCTACTTCTCTTTCTCAAATCCATTCTATCAGTGTCTATCATTTCCGCTCCATTCATGAGTCTGTCATCCTATGGGGACTTGTAAGTTTCTGTGATTCTGGAAGTTATGCTACCAGTATTCCAAATACCAGCTGAGTTACCCATGGGGAGCAAGTTTCAGTGGCCTTCCAGATTAAAACAACCCAAGTAGATAGGTCATATGATTAGCCAATACAATGCAGAAAACTATTCCTGAAAACTATTAGCCAATACAATGCAGAAAGATGTTACCGAAGTTAGAGGTTCACTATGTTCACTATGCTCTTGCCTCAAACACATCAGTGATAGTGTACGTGGTACAAGAAAGGACAAGGTTAGGTTTTCTTTTGTTCCAGATAGTATTGTTGTTAGGTGCCACTGTGTAGACGCGACTCCTAACAACCTTATGAACAATAGATTGAAATTAACTAACCCTACTGTGCACCATCCTACCTATCACTGCCCATTGTTACAGTCACTATGTCATTCTATCTTGATGAGAGTCATTTTTTTAATCTTTACTTTTCCCAGCGTGATATTTTTTTCCCACAAGAACTAATTCTTTCTAACAGCATGCCCAAAGTGTCTGACATAAAGTCTCACCATCCTTGCCTCTGAGGAGCACTCTGACTACATTTCTTCCAAGACATGCTTGTTTAGTCTTTTGACAGTTCATTGTGTATTCAATACTCTTTGCCAACTCCACCATTTAGAGGCATCAAATTCCCCCACCCCCAATTTTCTTATTCACAGTCCAACTGTCACATACCACCATAGCTTGGGTCAATCTCACTTTAGTCTTTTCTGACATCCTTGCTCTTAAGCACTTCAAAGAAATCCTTGACAACAGGTTTATCAAGTGCAATAAATCATTTTTTAGTTTATTTTTAAATAATTTTTAAAATTAATTTTAATGAATATTTACAGAGATTTTGGATTTCCACTCATTCATTATTGCATTTTCTCCCTGCCC
Source organism: Elephantulus edwardii (assembly GCF_000299155.1). Taxonomy (NCBI): domain Eukaryota; kingdom Metazoa; phylum Chordata; class Mammalia; order Macroscelidea; family Macroscelididae; genus Elephantulus; species Elephantulus edwardii. Next base: position 2,738,813 of record NW_006399858.1, read on the forward strand.
CATCCCTCCCCCCAGTTCGCTCTTCTCTTTGAAAAGTAAAAGAAAAATTCCTTCATTAATATACAATCCCCCCCTCCCAAGTATGCCCCACTATGCAATCTTCATTCTGGACTCTTGTCATAACAATAATACCCAATTGTATATTGCTATTAAACAGTTCTCTCCCTCATCTGTTTCAATGCAGTATACATATTTTATCCAATTTTCTTGTCTCACCCCAACCCTGATGTCAGTCCCATTCTACAACAGTGGCACTATGCAATATTTGTCCTTTTGTGACTGAGATATTTAACTCAGTATAATATCCTCCAGAGTCACCCATTTTGAATAATATTGCTTGAGTACCTTGTTTTTCCAATGCTGCATAGTATTCCATTGTGTGAATATACCACAGCTTCTCTATCCATTCATTTGTTGATGAGCACTTAAGTTGTTTCTGTTTGCTATTGTGAACAAAGCCACAATAAAGGTAGGTGTGCATATATCTGCCTTGGTGGCAGTTATGGTTTCTTTAGGGTATATTCCCAGTAGAGTAATTGCTGGGTCAAATGGTATTTCTATTTGCAACTTTTTGAGAAAGCGCCGTACAGCCTTCCATAGTGGTTGTACCACTTTACACTGCCACCAATAGTGAACAAGGGTTCCAGTTTCTCCGCAACCTTGCCAGCATTTGTTGTTTGCTGCTCTGTTAAATTTTACTATTCTCGCTGGGGTGAGATGATATCTCATAGTTGTTTTGACTTGCATTTCTCTAAGAGCTAGGAATTTTGAGCAGTTCTTCATGTATTTGTTGGCTATCTGAATGTCTGCTTTTGTGAAGTGTCTGTTCATATCCTGTGCCCATTTTTCAACTGTGTTATTTATCTTTATCTTGTTGTGGTGCTCGAGTATTTTATAAATTCTAGATATAAGTCCCTTATCTGACATGTCATTACCAAATATTTTTTCCCAATCTGTGGCTTTTCTTTTTACTCTGCTGTAGAAGTTTTTAAATGTGCAAAGGGATTTGATTCTTAGAAGGTCCCATTCATCTATTTTATCCTGTCCTGGTTGTAGATTTTTCAGGATGCTTGGAAGACTGTTTAGGTTGTGGATTAGGACTTCCAGAATTCTTCCAAGCTTTTCTTTAGTGAAATGTAAAGTCCTTGGTTTTAGTCCTAGGTCCATGATCCATTTTGAGTTTGTTTTTGTATATGGAGTGAGGTGTGGATCTTGCTTGAGTTTTCTATAAGTAGTTTTCCAAACAATAAGTCTTTTGAAAAAAAATTGTTGACTGCTGCTTCTATGATGTTGATAGGAGTTCCAAGCAAAATGAACTAATTGACAAACTACTGTTTTATTTTTCACGATGTTCATCCAGTTTTGAGGACTTTTATTAACCATAAATTGGAGCTACTTTGATGGTAAGCAGCCATAACAACATTCTTTCTCTCCCTCTGCTTGTTTTCAGCCTCTTCTTTATTCAATGTCTTTCCCTACAAATTAGGTACATATTCTAGCTGCCTTGCTAGCTATGATTCCAAATGTCCTTAGATCTTGTCTGCTTGAGCATCCATGACACTGAGCCCTAAGCCTAGGTGCTCCTTAGCAATGAGGTTGTTGTTGTTGTTATGTGCCGTTGAGTTGTTTGCGACTCATAGCGACTCTATGTACAACAGCCCTAAACCCTGCTCTATCCTGTGCCAATCACACTGCCTCTGACACACCCATCCCGATTACCCCAGTCACTGAATCAATCCACCTCATAGAGGGTCTTCCCCTCCTGCTCTGTCCCTCCATCCTCCCAAGCATGATGTCCCTTTCCAAGGACCTGTCCCTCCTTACAACATGTCCAAAGTATGTCAGATGAAGCCCCAGAATCCTTGCCTCCAAGGAGTAGCCTGGTTTAACCCTCTCTCAGCAAAAGAACATAAACACTGGGTCGCTTTAGGTCCCTGTGTCATGGCAGATATTCTTCACAATTCTTCTAAGCACAAATTCCCCTAGCTTTCAGTACAATCCAGTTAGGATTGCACTGCCTATGATTGGAGGACCTGTGAACAAAAAGGGAGCTCTGGTGGCCTAGTGGTCAAGGAGTTGCTTTGCTAACCCGAAAGCACTAGTGGCAGTTCAAATTCACTAGCTGATCCTCAGAAGAAATATGGACAGTCTTCTCCCATGGGATTTAAAGCCTTGGAAAACTTACATTTTTAAATGATTCAAATAAAGAATTAAAAGAAGAATGCTATTTTGTAACATGAGAATACAGTATGAAATTAACTTCATATAATCAATTATAAGAAACTAAATACAAGTAATTAATTATATTAATTAACGTTTTCCTGTCTATACATATGATTTTATTGTTAAATAGTTATATACCCATTCATTTGTGTAGTTTGTATGGCTGTTTTAATTTAAAACAATAGATTTGAGTATTTGAGACAGTGATCATGTGGCCCACAAAGCCTAAACTGTTTACTTTCTGGCTTTTTACAGAAAAGCTTGGCAACCCTGCACTATCCTGTGATTCTTGTTCAAGACTGTCTGATTGTGATTGTATTTAAGATATGTCACTTTCTCTTTGCTTCATGCCTTTGGCCATTCGTCTCTTCTACTGGAATTTTTCTTCTAGTTTCCCTAAAAATGTCACATATTTGTGTTTTAATTAGATCAATAACATTTCAGAGACATTATTTCATCTGATGCTTATAAAGATTCTGAGGAAATAGACTATTATTTTATAGAGAGGAAACTTACACCAGGATACAGCCACAAGTAAAAGAAGATTTAAAGCTCCATTCTGTGGTTGTGTGATGCTCAACAAATTACTTGGATTTTCTGTGTGTTAGATTTCCACTTATCAAATATGGTTAAAATACTTAACATTGTCTATTGTTAAATCTTTATGTACCAGTTCTCAGAAGTAGAAAGAACTAAAGCTAGAGTTGGAATCCTTGTGATGCCTTCAATCTGGGTACAAATTTACAGATGGTTCTGAGAAACGAAAAAAGATAAAGAACTGGTTAAAGACAAATAGGAAAATATCTTGGTATTTCCATTCTTGGCTTCTAATCCAAAATGTACCGAAGAAGGTTTTGGTCCTCTGTTTCAGAAAAACCAGTTAGTAGTGTAAATTTCATGGATCAAAAAGATTCAATGGTCAACAGGTCACAGGGATGGTGCAGGACTAGGTAGTGCCCAGGTCCATTGTTTTGAGGTTGCCGTCAGTTGCATGTGGCTTGATGACAGCTGACATCTTAGTACTGATACATTATGAGGCTACTAGCTAGCTTGAAAAAGAGGCTCGGAAGAGGAGGAGGGTGGAGGGGGAGAAGGAGAAAAGTGGGAAGAATGGGAGAGAGGGAGATGAGGAGAGAAAGAGAAGAATAAGGTATTCTCTTTTAACCAAACATGACTCAAGTGCATCAATCAGCTGTTTTTTGTTAGTGAGTTTCAATTTGTGTGCATTTATGACCCTCCAAGCCTTCTGACTCTCCTTCATATGTAGTTATTCAGTTGAAAAATACAGGCAAATAAAGACGCTGGCACTTTCACAGACCTCCTTGGCCCTGAACCACTCCCCCCCGCCCCCCAACTACCTCCCTGTCAGCCGCTGGCTCCTTTAACTCCCACAGCCTGTTTTGAAATTGCATATTTCAATCACCTATATGTGCTAACCGAAACTGCGTAATGAGTGTCTGGAAGGTTTGCACAAGGTTATTAAAAGTTTCTTAATCTGCCACCAACTTCTGTTTTAATATTGTTTGTAGATTTCCTAAAGCACAGGAATAATTCCCTTGACCCTCTTACTCATTAACTTGGAGTGTATGGCAGAAATGAAAGGTACAAGGCTGTTAGGGTATTTGGTTCCTTTTAATAACCTCATGACTACAGCGCAGAAAGATAAGGCTAGCACTGTTGATCAAAAAGATGAGAAAAGGCAACTACAGTAGCACATACATCATTAGGCAAATAATGGTTCTTAAATCATCTCCTCACGATCCTTTCATAATATTTTCTTTTAATTAGGGAGCATTTAATGGAGGAAAGAGAAAGAGGATGAGAAAGAAAGAGAGGGAGAGACTGAAAGCTGCAGAAAAGAGACTCAGTGGTGACAGTGGATGTTCCTGGATGGTGCAAATGGTCAAGCTCTGGACAATTAGCAAAAAAATTGGGTGGTTCAGTCCACCCACAGGTGCCTCAGAAGACAAACCTGGTGATTTGCTTCTGGAAAGTCACTCTTGACAATCCTATGGAACAGTTCTACTTGGCTCACATGGAGTCTCCAAAAAATGGATAGCAACTAACAGCAGTGGTGATGAGGATGATATATATGGGACCCATCTTTAACATAGAATTTGTATAGCATTCATGTAGTTTTTACTCCCCTTTTCTTTACTATTATATAAAGAAAATAGGAAGAGGAGACGATAAAGGCAAAAGAATAGAGTTTATTATTCAATTCTTTTTCTGCTGGGTAAACACTCAGAAAAAACAATTTCTTTGGGATGCAGTTTCTTCATTTGTAAATTGAAAGTGATAATGCTTCAAATGAAAAGATCATTCCTTTTTGCATTTGAACATCTTTAAAGAGTTTTAAAATAGTTTAAGCCTTTCAAAAAGATGTTAAGCTGTGTTCCTGCTTTACCAGAGCCAGTCGCCACTGGGTTGTTTCTGACTGAGGCAGCCCCATGCGGGTCAGTGCAGGGTCCTGCTCCAGAGAGGTGTTTTCAGTGACGACATTTTTGGAAGTAGGTAACTAAGCCTTTCTTCCGAGGGGCCTCTGGTAGACCAGAACTTCCAATTTCCAACATTTCGATTAACAAATGAACACATTAATCCTTTGCATCACTATAAACAGGGAAACGAAATTCAGGTTATAGTTCTTGTGTTCAGTTATGTGATTAGTGTGTGCTAGAGTCAAGAAGCAAATTCCCAAATCTGTAAAACAGGGTTGCTATGAAGAGCTGGTGAAATCACTTCAAGTGTGTTTTCCTAGCCTGAAATGACCATGCTGTGGACCCTTAGAACGCAGAGTAAATTGGCAGGAGAAGCAAGCTACAGACACATTCATTCACAGCGTGGGAGAAGGAGGTCTGCGTGTTCTTTTAAATGTGCAACTAATAAAGAATAAACAGAACATGTCCTTTGGGTTGTTTGGTTTTTTTTAATCATTCCAGCACAAGTTGCAATAAAACCGCTTTCATTTTCACGTGATCAAAGCGGTGCATGATCCAGTCAGGTCAGGGGCTGCAACAAGTCAGAACAACTCAAACATGCCCCTGCTCCTTGTTTACTGAAGATGTCCGCGGAAGATAATGATGTGCAGGGCCAGGATATTTAAAGAAAAAATAAATATACGCCAGGAAACGAGTTAAAAGGCAACTCCAAGGCAGGCAAGCAGTCAAATTATGCACTGGCCACTTACTGCCCTTGCTGTTTTAATTATAACTTGGGGGAGTCGTGAAAATATATTGGTTTTATTTTTTTATTTTCCTCCTTTGGAATTTCTTCGCCTTTTCCCTAAAGGGCAGTTTACTGCGGAGGGACCTAATTTTCTTTGAGTCATGGAGGAACTCCTGCATATTAATGGAATGTCCTGGCCCCTCACATGTCCATTTTGGGGTCAGCAGGTCAATAGGACTCCGTTAAAAGGGTAAACAAGCCGCAAAGAGCCAGCTCTGAGCATTTTATTTTACGACCACACGAGATTCATTGGTTGCTGCAGCATAAAAAGGATCACTGCGGCAGGGTGTGTGCTTGCTGAGTGCAAACAATGCTGCTGAATAAAAGGAAAAGTAAACTTTTGAAGAAGCTACTTTATTCAGAATTTTCAACCACATACTTTCTTTTTTCCCCCTTTCTTTTTTTAAAAAAATTATTATTAATTTCAATGAAGATTTACAGAGACTTTGGATTTCCATTCATTCATTCATCGTTGCACTTTTCTCCTCTCCCAACCCTCCCCCCTAGTACACTACCCTCTTGGAAAGTAAAAGAAAAAGTCTTTCATTGTTTTACAATTCTTCCTCGCAGGTCCACTCCACTATGTAGCCTTCACTCTGGACTTCTGTCATGACAAAAATACCTAATCACATATCCCTGTTAAACAGTTTTCTCCCTCATCTGTTTCAAAGCAGTATACATTATTTCTCAGTCTCCCCCCCAAACCCGAGGTAGGTCCCATTCTACAACAGTGGCACCATGCAGTATTTGTCCTTTTGTGACCGGGATACTTCACTCAACATAATGTCCTCCAGGATCACCCATTTTGAATAATATTGCATGAGTTCCTTGTTTTTCAATGCAGCGTAATATTTCATTGTGTGAATATAGCACAGCTTCTCTAGCCATTCGTTTGTTGATGGACACTTATGTTGTTTCCAACTCCTTGCTATTGTGAACAAAGCCGCAATAAATATGGGTGTGCATACCACATACTTTCAAACCCTTGCATTGTATATTCTCACATAATTCTTCTGAAACCATCTTAGTTCATAGAGAGCCTGTAATCATAAGAAGAATGATTCAAAGAGGATACCGGGGATTGCCTGGGCAATGGATAGAAAGGACTAGAATCCTGACCAGCACACAGCATTATTTTGACAGCCTCCTGTAGCCTTTTCTCCATCAGCTATCAGTTTGCTGTTATGTGATGGCTTGCATGTTGCTGTGATACTAGAAGCTATTCCACTCCTATTTCAAATCCCAGCAGGGAACTCATGGCGGGTGTTTCAGCAGAGCTTCCAGACTGACGCTTAGTATGAGAAAAGGCCTGGTGATCTACTTCTTATACACAGTTTTGTTGACCATAACAGATCATTGACTGACTGGTGTTCTGTGCCATGGAAGCAGAGCTGACCCACAGCTAACCCTTCAGAGGGTTTTCAGAGGCGGTAAATTGTATGGAAGGAGGTTATCCATTTCCACTGGCTGGGCAGCTGGTGGATCCGAATCACTTGCCACTCGAGATTGGAGCGTAGCTTCTCACCACCAGAGCTCCAGCCACATCATGAGGAGGAAATAATGAGTGAAGGAAGACATCATGTTGAGGCCAAGAGGCTAGGGAGACCCTTGGTGAGATATTTGCTAAAATGATGGACTTGAATGTGCTGATCATAAAAACTGGCCAATGTGTTAGTCACTTGTATGTGATTGACGTTAAATTCAGAGCTACTATATGGGAATGGACAACCACCACCACAGTCTCTTCTATTGACAGTAGGGGAAATTGAGGCTGAGAAATTGACCACAGTTATAGACTCATAGTTACAGAGCTACCAGGACCTTTGCTTTTTTTTTTAAATGTAAGCATCAATCCTTCTGCTATATTTTCTCTGTAAATCTTTTGTTTTAAAGTATTTCTATTCAACTAGTACCAGGAAATCATTTTATGAATGAAGTTCTTAGAAAATATGGGAAGAGTGCTCATCAATGACTCTCATCCTTTGCCCTTGTGGAACCTTGCCACCGTGGTATCTACAAGACAGTATATTGAGAGGCAGGAGGAAAAGTAGTTAAGGTCATTGGTTCTTGGGTCAGGTCTGACTCTCATTACTGCCTCTTCTGGCTACCTGTGTAACCTCCTGTGAATTGCTGAAGCTGCCTCAAGGGCCGGCTCTGTAAAACAGAAATAGCAAAGGCTATATATCATAGGATTGGTGGAAAGATAATGAGACAGAGTATAGAGCACACTCAGCACAGTATGTGAAAAACTGCAAAATGCTAACCAACAGTGACTGCTCTGGGTATTTAAACTAAAAATCTCGTTGCTGTCAAGGTGGAGCTGAGTCATGACTGGCTCTCCATTGGATTGTCCAAGGCTGCAGTTGCGTGACAGGAGATTCCCCATCTTTTTCCCTCTGAGAACAAAATTCCTTGATTTACCCATCCATTTAATTATTATTGTAGAGTCTCATTTGTTAAAGAGGGTTTGAGCAATTAAGTGCCATCTCTTCTTGAATCTGGTTTTTGAGTTCAGCTTATTCATACCTGTCTGAGAACTCAGTACCCAGTAGGAAATGTTTTCAAATGTGACCAAAGCAATTAAACAAATCCAGTCAAGAAAGGGATCAGAGGATATAATTTGGAAGGCAGTGGGCAGTATATACCAAATTGGGAGACATTGACTTATTTAGGGAAAGATCGAGTCTAGAGTCTTTCCATTGTAAAGGTTTTAATTGTTGTTTTTAAAAAAGGTACAGTGGTGGATGTGATGATGGTGGTAGTGCTGGTGCTGATGGTCAACAGTGGTGCAATTTATTGAGTAAAGTCTCCAATCATTAGCCATGGTTAGTTCTCCACCAAATGACACTTATTAGAACTTTGTGTTATTCTTTGTGTGTCAGTTTTTCTCCCATCCCCTGTGTATCAGCTTCTAGTTCAAGCCTCCTGTCTGTGGCACCTGAAGCTAACATACTCAAAGATCCAAACTAAAAGCATACTAAAGTGGGATCCATCAAGTCAGTTTCTACTCACAGCACCTCTGTGTGCTACAGCAGAACCCAGCTACATAAGTTCTCTCTTGACTGTCAAGTTCATAAAAGCACATTGCCAGGATCATTGCATAAGTTCCAATTAACACAATTAAGTTCATAATTGAGCACAATTTCTGCCAAACAGAGAGAGTTCCCCAATTTTTCCCTTCTCTTTTTTCTTTCAAGTGTAAAACAGGAATTGGTTTATGTTTGACAGGACTTCAAATGGATCGAGGAATTGTGGTTCATTCATATGATGGAATACTATGCAGCACTCAGGAACAACAATTTTGAAAATGACCTAAGTTGTGAGAAACTGGAAGGCATTATGATGAGTGAACAAACTCAATGTTATAAGGACAAATACTGCATAAGACCATTATTGTAAAAACAGAAGGATAACTAGTAAAATGTGTATGGGAATTTGGAAGGGGGGAGGTGGGGATCATAGGGTTTCACAATTTGGTAGGTGGTAGGAAGGGGGTGAAGAAAATGGGAAAGATCTTGCAGGGATCTGGAAAGAGAATAAAAATGGACATGGTTTAATGGTGATTGATTTTATAACACACAAATGAATGAGAATGTATGAAACAATGTGAATAAAGGATAGTATGAAACATAACTTTCTATGCAAACCAATGTAAAATTTTATAAAAATAAATTATTAAAAACTTCATGGCATTAAAAAAGGAATATCATGTCTATTCCAACAGCAAGTAATTATTTCTCTGTTTTGTTTATCTATTGCTCAGAGCTATAATTTTTCAATTACCTTTATCCATGGTGATTTTTGGATCAGGTTCAAAGCATTTCACAAGCTCATCATTGATCAAAACCCAATAAAACTAACATCAGGGAAAGCCCAAGATAAAAGAGACATCACATAATCTTTATTGTCAACAAGGCCCTTGTCTGAAGTTTGTTGCTCCTTGCAACTTTTAAAGAATATGACTACGCAGGTGGGGAGGAAGACTTGTAGGAAAAGCATCTGTTTTGTCCTTAGTCTTGCTGCCTGGAAGAAAGAAAAATACCCAGGACTTCGCTACTTCCCTCTTTAATCTGTAAATCACTAGCACTTCATTCTCTAGACTTTCTATAGAGTTGGTTAAAACAATATGAATTATATCTCATATTTTCATTAAGGTATTAACTTTTCAAAGTGTTTTAGTGTCTGTTTGAGTTTTCACACACAGAGGGAAAAGTATTATTATCTTTATTGCACATAGGCAGAAACTGAAGCTCAGAGAGATCCTAGATTTGCCCTAAAGATCAGATAGCTAGAAAGGGTACGTTGCTCTCAGAATCTGCTGTTCCTATCAATGACTGTTTTCAAGTGACTCAACAACTTCCTGTCAGTCCTATATAAGTTCTGTATCGACACTAACTCATCCATGATGAGACCTGAGTAAAGGGCTTGTTTTTTTGTTAGTTCTGGTAACATAGTCCATAGGGAGTTGTGCTGGTAACCTGAAGGCAGAGACTCTCTAACAGTTTGAATCCACCAACGGAGAAAGACAATCTCCCGTGTGATTTACCACCTCAGAAACCCTCTTGAGGGCCAGTTGTGAGTCAGTTCTCAGTCAAGGGTGAGTTGAGAATATTGCTATGACAGAGATATCACAAGTAAATGACTCTAACAAGGAGGAGTGCATTATAATCTCTTACAGTTTAGGAGGCTGGAACACAAATCCAGGACCCCAGCTCTGGGGGAAGGTGCTCTGTGCTCTTTCGGGCGGATGGTCCCGGTTACTCCTAGTAGCTGCAGGTCTGGTGTTCACCTAAGATCTCTGCTTGTCCCAGCCTTTCCCAGCATTGAGGAGCTTTTCCAGGCCCAGGTTCAAATCTTTACTCCTGGAGAATCTTTGGTGGTAGTACCGAAACATCTACCGTTCAACTTTCTTTCCTCCTAACCTTTTATTTCTAGCAAGATAAAAAAATATTACAGTTCATGTACCCTAGTTGGAAGCAGGAGTGGCATCCACTTCCTAAATAATGTGCCTCGGGAAACTATGAACTTTGATAAATGTTGATAATTGTAGAGCAGCTTCAGGCCTTTTGTTCATAGGGTCCCTATGAGTCATGCTCGACTCGAAGATAATCAACAACAACAACAACAACAACAACAACAACAACAACAACATATACCCTAGGGAAACTCCCCTTAACTAGGATTAGGGTGGTTATGGGATTAAGAGGTGGTGTATTCTACCCCAAATTCTTTGACAACTATTTGATTTATCAGATCATGGGAGATGATTGCACAGCTTTCTCATCATACAACTACATACATGTATTTTGAGGGGAGGGGCACAGTGCAATCCATGATAAGAGTTGTTATTACAACTCAGTGATTTTATGAACAACAGAGCTGAAATTTGCCCTGTCCTGCTCATGGTCACAACCTCTTTCATGTTCCGGACCTTTGTTGTAGTAACAGTCCCAATCTATTGAGCTCTGGTAGTCAGTGGCAAGAAGCTGGGCTTCAATCCAGAAGGCACATAATTCAAATCCCACTGGCTGCTTGGTGGGAGAATGATGGGTAACCTCCCGATGAAAATCCGCCAGGGGGTCAGCTATGGGATGGTTCTTACTCGACGGTACACAACAACAACAATCTTATCTTCACTTTTACTGACCTTTTACCTTTCCCTGCATGATGTCTTTTCCAAAGACTGACTCCTCCTGACACCATGTCCAAAGTATGTGACATGAAGTTTCACCATCCTTGCCTTTAAGGAACACCCTGCTTACATTACATCCTCCTAGTTGTCTTATTCTTTTAGCATTACATGAGCTATTTAAGCACTTTTTTCCAACATCACATTTCGAAGGCATTGCTCTTCCTCTGTAATCCTGCATTAAGATGCATCGGAAGTAATTGAAAACACCAATACTTGGATCAGGGGCACCTTCATCTTTAAACTGACATCCTTAACAGCAGATTTTCTCAATGCAATACCCCTTCTGAATTCTTGACTGCTGTTAGCATGGATGTTGATTGAGGATCCAAGTAAAGGGAAATCATTGACAACTTTAATCTTTTCTCCATCTGTCATGTTGTTTCCTATTGGTGAGGATTTTTGTTTTCTTGATATTGAGATGTGATTCACATTGAAGCTGTAGTCTTTGATCTTCTGTGGTGTTTCAAGTCCTCTACATTTTGTCCAGCAAGGTTGTGCCATCTGCATAACAAAGGTTGCTAATGAGTCTTCTTCAGATCCAAATGACACATTCTTCTCCATATAGTCACGATTCTCAAATGATTCTCTCATCATAAAGTTTGAATAGCTATAAAAGATTTAATACTGACACACAACTTTCCTGATTTTGAACTATGCAGTGTTCTCTTGTTCTGTTCATACAACAGCTTCTTGTTCTAGCTATATGTCCACATGAACTAATTAAGTGTTCTGCGATTTGTTAGGATCCATACAAACACTTTTGTATGTTGTTGTTGTTATGTGC
>NW_006399858.1:2752761-2757294 GCF_000299155.1 Elephantulus edwardii
AAGAGTACTGAGTGTGTACCATGGACTGCTAAGAAAACAGATTCAGAGAGGGTTAAACCAAGCTGCTCCTTGGAGGCAAGGATTCTGAGACTTCGTCTGACATACTTCGGACATGTTGTAAGGAGGGACCTGTCCATGAAGAGGGCCATCATGCTTGGGAAGGTGGAGAGACCGTGCAGGAGGGGGAGACCCTCTATGAGGGAGATTGATTCAGTGACTGGGGTAATTGGGATGGGTGTGTCGGTGACAGTGCGATCGGCACAGGACAGAGCAGAGTTTAGGGCTGTTGTCCATAGGGTCGCTATGAGTTGCAAGTGACTCAATGGCACATAACAACAACAACAACAACAGAAGCTTTTTAATAAACTTGCTCAAGACTGTACTTATATGTGATATTAAAGATATTGTTAAAAATTTCCATATTCCGTTGGATCATCTTTTTTTGAGGGAATGGGAGAAAATATGAATCTCTTCCATCAGTTGGCCACGTAGCTATCTTCCAAATTCCTTGGAATAAACTAGCAAGTGTACGCAGGGCTGCATCTATTTGTTAAAACATGTCAATTAGTATTTTATTAATTTTTAGAGCTTTATTATTTTTCCACTGTCTTCAGTGCAGCTTGAATGCCTTCCTTTATTACATCAGTTCTTGATCATATGTTGTTGGATGCTCTTGAGTCAAATACGACTCACAGTAACCCTATGAACAAAAGATCTGAACCCTCTTCTATTCTGTGCCATTCTCACACTTTCTGACACACAAGAGCCCATTTCAACAGTCACCATATCAATCCATCTGGTTGAGGGTCTTCCTATCGCTCACATACCCTCCAGCCCTTCCCAGCATCATGATCATATGCAACCTCCTGAAATTTGATCAGTGTTGATCAAATCTTTTTGAAACAGTGACTTGTGGGTATTCCTTTCATCTTGTTTTGATCCTTCATTCAAAATCCACCCCCAAATTATTCAGTATTAAAACTAGAGTCTTACTTTCCCCCACCCCCATTTCTTTCAGCTTGAGAAAGAATGAGTGTATTCTCTCCTTTTGTTTTCCTAACTCCAGCTCCTTGTGCATTTTATTATTATACCATGCTTTGTCTTCTTGAACCACCCTTTGAAATAATTTACATATTTATTTTACTTTGGCATTGCTTGCCTTTGTTTTAGCCTCTTTAGGGCAAGTTTCAATGTCTCATTTCACATTCATTTTGGTCTCTCTCCCTCATCTCACTTCATTACTCACTCCTGTCTTTTTAATGACATCCACAATTCATTTGATCTTTGGTCAATAATCAAGTCTGTTTTTGAAATAATTTTTAAATTCAGGTGGTATAGACTAAAGGTTATATTTTGGTTTTTCTGGACTTGTTTTAACTTTTTTTAGCTCCCATGTAAACTTGCACATAAGTAATTGAAAGTCTGTTCCACAGTCAACCTTTGGTCTTGCTTGATACTAAGCTTTTCCTTCGCTCCACAAATGTAACCAATCTGATTCCTACGTAGTATATCAGGTGAAACCCTACTTTTGTAGTCTCCAATTATGCATATTTTTTAAAAAATATATTTGCTATGAATACATCATTGATTTTATAAAATTCCATCATTTGATCTGCCTTATTTCTGTCATGGAGGCCTTATTTTCCAAGTACTAGTCCTTCTTTGTTCTCAGCTTTTGCATTCTAGCCAACAATTATAATTAATACATCTTGATTATATGCTTGATTAATGTCATACTGTGAAAGTTCGTAAAAGTCCTCACTTTTAAATCTGTGGATTTAGTTTTTGGTATATATGTTTAGATAATAGCTATATTAACAAATCTTCCTTGCATGCATATGGATAGTATCCTATCAGTCACAGTATGGTACTTCAGGATAAATTTTGAAATGTTCTTTTTGACTATGAATACACCACCATTCTTCTTCAATTTATTTCCCTGGTATAATAGATCCAAAGTAGTCAATACCAGTCCATCTCAGCAGTCGGTGATGGGCATAAGAAGACAATGGAGGAGATTGGACTTTGCCAGCTTGCGAATACCTCCGCAATGTCAATATCTGTTCAAGACTGCAACACTACACTATTCTGTGCTCCTTTACTCTCCTAATTTGATGTTTCAATTCAGTTCACGATCTTTTCAGCTCCTGTGGGTACCACTGACACTGCTGTCCCAGGGTCAGTGGTCACCACACCTTGAAAGATTGCTGTGCTCTGCAGTTTTGCTGTCTGGATTCATTGATACTCTCACAGGGCATTTACATCACGAGACTAACTTTAAGTGTGCCTGGTGCTAAGAAATTGTGCTGTAATCTCAAAGTCACAAGGTTCAAATCCACCAGCTGGTCTGAGGGAGAATGATGGGCAATCTCTCTCTGTGTGAGTAACTGCCCCTAAAAATACATTGGAGGGTCAGCTATGGGTCTGTTCCAATTCAACGGTACGTATCAACAGTACAATGTGAAACATAACAGATTTCACAGAGTTGGAATGGACTCATAGCTGACCTTTCACTAGTTACGGAGCCTATAAATCACTCAGGAGGAGATTATTCATCCTTCTTTTTTCTGGAGAATTTGAACTTGCAGAAATTTACCACCTTTGTGTTAGCAGCATAGTTCACCAAGTACATTACCACCAGAGCTCACTGTAGTGTGAAAAGAAACTGCTAATTATATACTGGCTGGTATTCAGGACTGTATTCAAGAGCTGACAGGATTGTCCACAGTATCATAATTGACTCTGTGGATTGATAAAATATTTGCCAAGTGAATTATTAATACGCTGATAAAGCAGTTGGAAAGCAAATGTGGCAATAAATAGAAAAGACTTAAATACATTCCCACTTTTTGTTTCTCTTCGGAAGCAGGTCTCCAGGCCTTTCTTTCAAGGTGCCTCTAGGTGGCTTTGAACCAATCTTCCAAAGTGATCAGTTAAGAGCTTTTGTATTCAAATTGACCATGAAATTATTGGACTAATTTATTTTCTATTTTTTTTAAATAAGGGTTTTAAAAATTTTAAAATGTTTATTTACAAAGTTCGTATGCATTGCTTTTCACACTGGAATTGCATTAAATTTTTTGTTTGTTTGTTTTGACAACAAGGAATATATCCTCAGAATACCATATAAGAACATGTATGAAGACCCAAGGTGGGGAGAGGGGAGACAGAGGAGTGATGGTTAACCACAGGGTCGTGCAATTTGATGGGTAGAGAGAGAGGTGGGTAAAAGAAATGGGAAAGATCCAGTGTGAAAAACAATGTATATGAACTTTGTAAGTAAACCAGTATAAAACAAACAAATAAACAAACAAACAAATTTAAAAAAAGAATATGTCTTCAGGAAAATATTCTATATAGGTAAAATCTATTTGCATAAAAATACAAAATCTTCTATTATGGTGAAATATTTCTTGCAATTTAGTTATTCAACAACAAGCAAGTGCTGAAGTCACTGTTTTCTAAAGTGTGCTCTGGGGAATGACAATATTGTACAATGCTCCATCGTTAGAATGGTTCCATGTTTGGTTACTTTTAAAAATGGACACACTAAACACTTTCCTGGAGTGTCACAGCGCAAAGTACAGGAGACATGCAACATTCATAACTGTTCAAATACATATATTTCAATTTATTTACCTGTGGGCTCCTTGTGGTTTTTTTGTTTTGTTTTGTGAGTATTTTTTAATGACTGAAATAGAAGATTTACAACCTCAGCTTCTAGAAGAACCTTATTTTTGCCTGTCTTGTATCTCTCCTCAAACTTGACCTTGGCTTCCCGCCTTGCATTGTGTTTAAGAGCAGGGTCTCTGAAGACATCCTTGTTTACAACGGTTTTGTCCAAGGGGATATCCACGGAGAACCTTGTGGGCATGAGGTGATTGCAGTTATAAACTTTCATGAAGGACTTGGTCTTTGACCTCTTGGCAATTTTCTTCTTGCCCATGGCAGCTGTCGCTTTTCAGGGATAGCCATCAATTCCAGATACCAGAGTGTGGCTGTATGGGTGGTCTGAGGTGCCATCATCAATGTTCTTGATGATGACGGCTTTGTGTCCAGAGTAACATCTGGCCAGGACCAGCACCACCTTCCCTGATTTCGACAGCAACCACCCAGACCAACCGGGCTCCTTTTTTTTGAGATAATGTACTTGAATGTTCTACTGAATTATTGTTATTGTTGTTGTTAAGTGCCTTCGAGTTGCAGGAGACTCATAGCAACCCTATGAAGGAGAGTTCTTCGGTGTCTTTCATCCTCTTTCCAAGTCCATAGGGTTTCCGAGGCAAGTTATTTATGGAAGTGGATGCTACTCCTGCTTCCAAACTTGCTTTAATCAGGGACCTCCACCCCACATTGTCCGCTTCAGCCTCACAGCAACGACAAGTTACCTCTGTACGACAAGTGGACACAACAGGGCTATATGACCTAGAGGAATGTCTGAACAAAAACACTGAAAGACAGGCCCAAATTATTACCATGTTAAATAAATTATAAACTCAGAAATGATACACAGACATTGCATTTTATTTTTTA
>NW_006399858.1:2758779-2765411 GCF_000299155.1 Elephantulus edwardii
TATATTGTTGTTTGCTTTCAAGTAGGAACCAACTCATAGATGACTTTCTGGTGGATTTTCAGAGAGAGTAAATTCAGATATTGGAAAAGATTTTCTATTCTTTTTCTGACGAGCAGCTGGTGGATTTGAACCATATGCCTTTAGGATTGCAGAACTCCATATGCTATGAGGTAAAGATAAGAGAGAATTTATGTGTTTATGTACACGATTAAAATAATATAAAATGTAAAGTAATGAAAAAGAGGAAAAAAATTAAACACATCAATATTCTTATGATAGTCTTGTAGAGTTTTATCCTTTTTTGTACTTGACAAATTTCTAGTATCATTTTTGTGTTACTTTTAAGAGTAAAAAATTATTTTAGCCTAAAGAATAAGAGATTTTCATTTAAACCTAACTATTATGTATACTTTCACCAACAGCAACGCACAATTTTATGATAGTAACATAATCTAATATAGGGTCGCTATGAGTCGCAGGCGACTCGACGGCACATAACAACAACAACAACAACATGGTTAATTAACATATCATTAGGAACTTAAACCTCCACTTACAATATGATACATAAATTAGCCTTTCTTTGTTTGAAAATGAGCTGATTTCAATAGATGAAATTCAGGTGTGATGTGTATTTAAAACACAGAATTCCTGAGTAGTACAAATGACTAAGTGCTTGTCTGTTAATGGAAAAGAGCAGGATTTAGGGCTGTTGTACATAGGGTCGCTATGAATTGCAGGCAACTCAATGGCACATAGCAACAACAACTAATGGAAAGATCTTTACACTCAACCTCCTTGTAGTCCAGTAAGCATGGATTCAGCTGTCACTCCAACAGGTTTCTGAGGCTGTACATTTCATGGCAATAGATGGTTTGTCTTTCTGCTGAGGTGAATTCAAGTGGTCAGAGAGGTGCAACCTTTGAATTAGCAGCACAACTCCTGACAGACTATGCCACCAGATTGTTGTTGTTGTTAGGTACTGTTGAATAAACTAAAGAGAACTGATGCCTTTGAACTTTAGTGTTGAAGAAGAGTATTGAATGTACCATGGACTGCTAAGAAAACAAACAGATTCATCCTGGAAAGAGCTAAACCAGAATGCTCCTAGGAGGCAAGGATTCTGGGGCTTTGTCTGACATTCTTTGGACATGTTGTAAGGAGGGACAGGTCCTTGGAGAGGGACAACATGCTTGGGAGGGTGGAGGGACAGCACAGGAGGGGAAGACACTCTATGAGGTGGATTGATTCAGTGACTGGGGTAATCGGGATGGGTGTGTCAGAGGCAGTGCAATTGGCACAGGACAGAGCAGAGTTTAGTGCTGTTGTCCACAGGGTCGCTATGAGTCGCAAGCGACTTGATGGCACATAGCAACAACAACAACAACAACAACATAGTTATTTATGAATAACACATCTGAACCTTGCCTTATCCTGAGTCATCATCACAATCTCCTCCGTGCTCAAACCCATTGCTGTTATCACTTTGTCAATACATCTCATTGAGGATTGCTGTTGTTAGGGGCTATTGAGCCAATTATGACTCGTAGAAACTTTTCGAACAAAATATTTGAACTCTACCCTATTCTTTACTACCCTTATCGACTCTGCTATGCTTGAGCCCATTGTTACATTCACCACTTCAATCCATCTTTTTGAGAGTCTTCTCTTACACGGAACCTCCACTTTTCCCAGGATGATGACTTTTTGCCTTTTTTCCAATGACTGACTCACTCTCACACATGTTAAAGTATGTGAGGTAAAGTTTAACCATTCTTGAATCTAGGAAGGACTCTGATTGCCTTCTTCCAAGATAGATTTATTTATTGTTTTGACAGTCCATGGAACATTCAGCACTCTTCTCTAATACAAAGGCACTGAGGATTAGTGTAGCTCTACAATCCTCAGAGGTGTCTCGGTAGGAAGTGATTTTAGTGATCTGATTCTGAAAGGCCGCAACCACCACAACCACCACCACCACGACCACAATCTTCGGGGTTCTATCTTTAAGTGTTTATTTTAGTCTTTCTTTCGTCTTCAAGATTCTTTTCTTCATCCATTTCTCCTCCACTTCATTCAGATTAATAAGTGGTTGTTACCATGTACTCAGACCATAGCATTTCCATTAGGATCCAGCTGACTGCACTTAGCCAATTTCATGGAAATGTGCGGCCTTTGTTTTAGCTTTGCTCATGCATAGTGCTTATGATAGAAAGAGACAGCGACCAAGATGTTTGCTTTCGCTAGTGAGAGAAAATAAAACAAGAAGACAATCCAAAGGAGGGCATAGTGAGATCACCAATAGATAAACATTTCACAAGAGAAGTGATAACCATTATGAGAAGCAAATGCAGCCTTTTCTTTCTTTCTTTCTTTTTTTACCCCTTTTTGGCCGTAGAACTTTAAAACAGTCTCTGAAGACATCCCATTATCCTTGAGCTAGCAGACACACATTTTCCAATATTTGACAAATACCATCTTGAATCTTTCTTCGTGCAGGTGGTGCTAACTATGTCATGCTGTTACTCTCTTCTCAGTTAAAGTTGTATTTCTTTTTCAAATTCCTTCTGCACAGCATAAAAAAAAAAACCCACCAACCCTCCCACAAAACCTTAGCAGATGGATTAGGGTAAAGGAAATGGTACATAATGAATCGCATTTGAAACCCCAGCATGCAGATCAATATATAAATATATATAGTCCTCTTCATTCCCTGTGTTCAGTGAATTTAAGTGTTTCATACACATAAGAGGCCAGAATCTTGCATTATGCTGAGAAAACTTCTCCAGGCAGCTTTGCCTTTCTCTCCTTCAGTCTGACTTCTTTATCCCCTCTGTCAGTTTTCCGAGAATGCTCTAGAACCTCCTAACCCATACACTCTGCATTTGCAGAATTCTTATCTTCTAGTCTTTCTAAAAATTTTTCCAATGTTGTTGTTGTGGTCATGATCTCTACCATTGTTTTAGTGACCCTGTGAATCCATCTCACAAGGATCTTCCTCTCTTTCACTGACTATCTTTGTTTTTTCTAAGGATAGGCTTCTCCTAACAAAATGCTCCTGATTTTCCACTGAGGAAGACATTACTTCCTGTGTTTGACAAATGTGAAAGTTGGCTATCTAAGATGATTTGACCACAGTAACAGATTAATACAGCTATCTAAAATAAAATTTCAGAATTGAAATTGGTGATTCCACGAGATTTAATCACACTAAAGTACACCATGAATTTGTTTTTCTTTAAAGATATACTTAAAGTAATCATTAGGTATAGTTTTCTTCCATTTCAACCCCAAGACGTGTGAGCTAGACACAGATCTTAATAACATAGTATAAAAGAGAACATTTTTAGTCACCTCACCAACTATACACCTCATCCAGATACCTGGCTGGAAATTTGTCTTCTTGGATTTAAACTCTAGGTGAGATTGTCATTACCAAAACCTTATGAGGTCTACCTTTACATTTTAGTGTTCATAAAATTAACTTTACATGGGAGCAGCTGGTTAATGGTTCCGTTTGTGGAATCCCACAGCTTTGAAGTCAGCCAGTGTACTGGCGTTTTCTAGCACTTACTGTTTACAATATACTTAACTCATAGTCCGAGAAAGGTGGGTAATATATTCATGTATAGGGAAAAATTAAGAGTGTGTTTTTAATAAGTCAGAATAAAAAACAAATAAAAACGATTTACAATGGATCTGAACTATTTTCACTTTTTTAATTATTAAATTTAATAGGTAAGTAAATTTTGTTAATTCACAGCATTAAATAAGAGTTCTGATCTCTCTACAACTTCCCCAGCATTTGTTATTTGCTGCCCTGTTAAACTCTTTTATTATTGCTGGGGTGAGATGATATCTTATTTTTGTTTTTTTTTTAAATTTCTTTTTTATTTTAGTAATTTTAATGAACATTTACAGAGACTTTGGATTTCCATTCATTCATTGCTGCACTTCTCTCCCGCCCAGCCCCCCCACCCCCGCCCCGTTTTAATTGCATTTCTCTGACAGGTAGAAATTGTGAATGTTCTTCATGTGGCTGGTTATCTGAATTTCTTCTGTGGTGAAGTACCCTCTCCTATCTTGTGCCCATTTAGTGATTGGGTTGTTTGCCTTTTACTTCCTGAGGTGCTGGGGCATTCTATACATTTTAGGTATGAATCTCTTTTCAGATATATTATTGTCAATTCCTCTCCCCACCCCCAACCCCTGCCAGAGTCTTTGGGTATCCTTTTTACCTTTTAGAGAAGTTATTTTATGTTTATAGGGATTTGATTTTTAGAAGGTCTTACTCATCTTTTTTCTTTTTTTAAATGTCAAGATACTTTATTTTTAAAACAGGTCACACACAACACTAACCTTTGGCCCATTCTGCCCCTGGACAAGCTACAAATGCTTGCTCAGCAGCTGGGTGTTAATCACCTATTTTATCCTCTCCTGGTTGTAGGTTTGTGGTTGGTTTTTTTTTGGTTATGCTTGCATGGCTATTCCTATTGTAGATTAGGGCTGCTAGAGGTTTTCTTAGTTTTTTTCTGGTGAAATTAACAGCCTTTGGTGTCACTTCTAGGTCCCTGATCCAGCTTGAGTTGGTTTTTGTTTGTTGTGTGAGCCTTGCTTCAGTTTTCTGCAGATAGTTTCCCAATTTTGCCAGCACCATTTGTTAAAGAGGTTGTCATTTCCTCATTTATCTAATTTTGTCTCCTTGTTGGTTTCTGGGTTCTTGATCCTATTCCATTGATCTATGTGTTTGTCTCTGTACCAGTACCATGTTGTCTTTTAACCATGGCTGTGTACTAGAATTTGAGATCAGGGAATATGATATCTCCTACCTTGTTTTTCCTTTTTTTAGTCGTGCTTTGCTTATTCAGGGTCTCTTTCCATTCCAGACAAAATGGAAAATGTCTTTTTCAGCTTGTTGAAGAATGGAATTTGTATCTCTATTGATACTACATTGAACTTTAGATTGTTTTAGGTAGAATGTCATTTTCACAATATTGAGGATTCCTCTCCATGAACATGTTATTCTTCCATTTCTCTAGTTATGTTTTTATCCCTTACAGCAATGCTTTGTAAATTTTCTTTGTATAGATCCTTTATGCTTCTAGTTTGAGTAATTCTAAGTATTTAATCTTGCTGTTAGCTATTATAACTGGTTTGTTTTTCTTACTTCCTTTTCTATGTATTTTTTGTTACTGTGGAGAAATCCAACTGATTTTTGTTTGTTGATCTCGTTTCCTGGTACTTTTCTAAAGTGGTTAACTATCACCAACACTTTTCTTGTTGAATCATTGTAGTTTCTGGAATATACTTTCATATCATCTGTATATAGAGATGATTTTTATCTCCTCTTTGACAACTTGGATGTCTCTTTCCCCCTCTCCTTGCCTTATTGTCCTCACTAAGACTTCCAATACAATATAGATAGTGGGGATCCTTCTCAAAGGAAATGTCTTTAATCTCTGTATCGAGAATGATGTTGGTTCTTGGTTTTGGTATGTACTTTTCATTATTCTGAGGAAATTCTTCTTTATTCATGTTTTAGTGAGTATTTTAATCAGGAAAGGGTATTGGATTTTTGCAAAAAGTGTCTTCTACATCAATTGATAGGATTATGTGGTTCTTGTCCTTTGCTTTGTTGATGGATATGATGAGTTATGAGAATTATTTTTCTTATGTTGAACCATCCTTGCATACCTGTTATGAATCCCACTTGGTTATGATAAATTATTTTTTTGATATACTGTTGGATTCTATTCACCAAGATTTTGTTGAAAATATTTTGCTTCATGTTCACAAGATACTGGTTATAATTTTCTATTTTATATATATTCTTTTATATGTATTTTATATATATTCTGAGCTTTTTAAGAGTGCATTAGCCTGTATATCTATGAGTTAATGTGATTAATCATATAGTTTAATTCTTCAGCTTTGTTATTTGATTTTGTTATTGCTGTTGATATTATTCTATGTTTCCTTTAGACTGGTATATTGAAGTCTCCTACTGCTATCATGGTGTTCTCTAGTTCTTTTTTCAGTTCTGTTAACATTTACTTAGTGTAGTTTTCAGCTTTGTCTTATGGTGCATAGATATTTATTATGGTTTTATCCTCTTGTTCTATTGACCTGCAAACATTATATAATGTCCTTACTTGTCCTTTATAATGGTTTACTGTAGATTAACATTACTACTCTTGTCTTTTTCTGGTTGCTATTCGTTTGATGTAGGTTTCCCCTTCCCTTTGATTTTTGATCTATCTTTCACCTCACTTTTTAGGTGTGTCTCTTATAGACAGCATGGTGATGGGTTTTTGGTTTTTTATCCAGTATGGTACACTTTTTCTTTTCACTGGTACATTCAAACTGTTCACATTCTTGTAGTTATGGAGAGGCAAGATTTAGTGCTATCATTTTGTTGGGTTCTTTTTGTGTTGTTGCTGGTTACTTTGATCCATCTACATTTCTGTGACTCTCTGTAGGAAGGACTTTTTTTTTTAATATGACAAGACAGTTGGACACTTGTATAATTGCATGTTTTATTAATTCCCCTCCCCCCCCATTAGCAAGTGTATATGTTCAGCCTCACAGGGACAAAGCTGGTAAGAAATAAACAAATTAGTGTAATATAAATA
>NW_006399858.1:2765511-2774712 GCF_000299155.1 Elephantulus edwardii
TATATAACTACTATAAATAATAAATGAATAAATAATGTAATAAATTAATTCTATTGTATACAGAATAGATTAAATTGGGGTAGTTGTAGCTTTAAACTTTTGTTGTTGTTGCTGTTGTTGATTGCCTTTAAGTTGAGCACTACTCATAGCGACCCTATGAACAAAAGGCCTGAAGCCCCTCCACAACTATCGACATTTATCAAAGTTCATAGAATTTCCATAGCCATGTCGTTTAGGAAGTGGATGCCACTCCTGCTTCCAATTTTTAGCAACTCTATAATTGACAAGACTCCTTAAATAGTTATTTTACATTAAGTAAGGAATTAGATGTTAAAAACAGACACATAAACAAACAAACAAAACCTCATTGCCATTGACTCTGCTTCAACTTATAGTCACCCTCCCTTGGGTTTCTGAAGCTGTCAATCTTTTTTTTTAATTGAAATTTTTATTTCACATTAATATGCATACACAATCCGTGTACATTGTATTTAACATTTTCTGAGGACTTCTTTTAATATTTCTTACAACATTAGCCTTGTTTTCACAAACTCTCTTTGTTTTTGCTTTTCTGAGAATGTCTTGATCTCTCTATCATATTTGATAAACAGTTTTGTTGGGTACAGTATTCTTAATTGACAGCTATGTTCTTTAAATCTTTTATTTATGTTATTTCACTGTCTTCCTGCTCACGTGGTTTATACTGAGAAATTGAATTTAGTCTCTTTTGTTCTCCTTTATAGTTTACTCTTTATTTTTCTCTAGGTGATTTCAGAATTCTTTCTTTGCCTTTGATTCCGGAAAATTTGGCTATGTGATGCATTGGGGTTTTTCTTCTGTGCTGTGTTCTGTTTGGGATTCACTCAGTTTCTTGAATTTAAATTCTCTTAA
The DNA here is from genome assembly GCF_000299155.1 of Elephantulus edwardii. NCBI lineage: Eukaryota > Metazoa > Chordata > Mammalia > Macroscelidea > Macroscelididae > Elephantulus > Elephantulus edwardii. The sequence goes on from NW_006399858.1 coordinate 2,766,403, forward strand.
TTCTTCATGATACCTAGAACGTTTTCACCTAGTACTTCTTTCACTATTTTTTCCATGCCCCCTCCCTTTTAAAAAATTTCCTCCTGTTCTGAAATTCCAATTATGAACATGTTATTCCTGTTGATGATGTCTCACATTATATTTAGGCTTCCTTAATTTTCCCTCCTTTCTGATCCTAGTTTTTGCTCTAGCAGATGAGCGTTGACAGTTCTTGTGTTTCACTGAGTCTGTTCTCCATCTCTTCAATTCTGCTCATCTGCTCCTCCAACATGATGATAGCTTCTGAGTCTTAACATTCAGAATTTCTGTTTCTTGATATTCTAGGTTTTCTAGAGCCTTATTGGCTTTGCCTACTTTGTCTTTTAAAAGTTCCTCTTGGGTTTTCTTGTAGATTCCTCCATTTTTTTTTTTTACTTTTTCTTTTACCCATTGAAACCATTTGATCGTTGCTCTTTTGAATTTTGTGTAAAGAAGTTGAATTACTTTTTACCTTCAGGAAATCCATTGATTTTGTGTTTTGATTAAATTTTGGGTAATATCTTCATTAAGTAGCCTGCTTCTTCCATGCCATTGCTGTGTTCAAGTCCTCAGAGTTCAAGTCCTCAGAGTTCCTGTGTCTGGTGACTTTGGCTGTGGAACTCACTGCTCCAGGTGAGAGGAGAGCAACTCACATTGCCTGAAATCCTCTCTGGTCCTATGACTGGTAGAGTTTGCCTGCCTGGGTAGCCCACCTATCCAGAAAAGTTGTGGGCAACTTGTTTTGTTTGAAGTCCTCTCTAATCTCCTAGATGGCAGAAAAGCCCACCTTGGCTGAGGAGCTCACCAAGAGGGTTGCTTTCCTTCCTCTCTGGTCCCATAGCTGATGGGAAAAACTCCTTAAAATACTTTTTATCATCTCTAGGCCTCTGTGAGTCAAGAGTGAGATGGAATCTTGTAAGTTTTTGGTGTGGGGTTTTTTCCCCCCTGTTAGGAGTTACCGAACAGGCATACATGTTGATGATGGTACACATGAGGAAAATATTCACTGTGACTAATAGTTTAGAGGAAACACTCTTCATGCCATAATAGATAAAATTGTGCGAGAGACATGACTTCCAGAGCCAGTGATACAGATGAAGACAATTCTTGCCACATATGGTACTAATAATGATCAGAAAGACCAAAATGTGTCAGGAAAAAACATTTTTGGATTACTATATAAAGAGTTTTGAGAGTAGAGGTGGAAGTAAGGATATACTATCATATTAGAGAAACTTCTAAAAAAAATTTGTGTCAGTTCAAAGCAGGTTTGAACACACACCAAGAGTTCCTTAGTACTTTTGTGAACAAACTACCAAACACTGCTAAGTAAACAGAAGCAGGTATACTAAAAATAATTTTATCAGGCTTATAAATCGTGTCCCCCAAACATATGCATGTAATGAAATAATGTGGAAGTTATGTAATAATCTGTTAAATCTAATGGTTGTAAATGGGTTAAGGGTGGAGTGCAATACCCCTTAGTACCATTACAGCCCTAATCTCAGTTAAGGGAGTTTCCCTAGGACATGGTCTGCATAATACCTTTCAGTCTCCTTAGAGAAAAAAAGACGAGCAAAGCAAACCAAGAAGAGTGGTTTTAGTACTACTAAGAAAGAACTGACAGGAGAGAGGCATGTCCTCTTGGATCTAGGCCCCTTCTCAAGAAAGTTCCTTAATGCTGCGGAAGAACAAGACACATGGAGATCTCCAGGAAGTGCCAGGCTTTTTCAGGTGCTGAAGAAACAAGAATGGTCCTTCAGAACACACACACACACACACACACACACACACTCTCTCTCTCTCTCTCACCACCCCCCCCACACCTACCCCTTCAGGAGCTAGAACTCTGAATTTTGAACTTCTTACCTCTTGAACTACAAGATAATACATTACTTGTTAATGCCATTTACTTGCAGTACTGTGTAAGAGTAGAGCAGCAGCAACCTGCATCCTATAAGTGAATGGAAGTCCGAGATGCCATATTGTCTAGGGGGGTGGGCAGGTAAGTACTGGTCCTGAAAGGTTAGGGTAGGGGAAGAGGCAGAAGAGGAGAGGCAGAAGTGGGTGCTAGCAGAGCAAGACAAGGTAATGGAACCAAATCACATGCACTAAAGGGGAGGGGAACCAGCGTCAAATCGGTTACTTTAAAAAAAATTTATTTTAATGAAAGTTTATAGAGACTTTGGATTTCGATTCATTCATAGTTACACACTTTCCTCCCTGCCACCCCCATTGCCCCAGTTTGCTTTTCTCTTTGAAAAGTAAAAAAAAAAATCATTGTTATGCAATCCCACCGCTCCAGTTCATTCCACTATTCAGCTTTCATTATGGACTCTTGTTATGACAATAATATCTAATGATATATTCCTCCTAAACAGTTCTCTCCCCCATTTGTTTCAATTCAGTATACATTATTTATCCCCTCTTAGTTTAGTTTCCTCTATCTCCAAAGCCAGTCCCACTTTACAACAGTGGCACTATGCAGTATTTTTCCTTTTGTGACTGAGATATTTCACTCAGCATAATGTCCTCCAGGGTCACCCAATTTGTATAATATTGCATGAGTTCCTTGTTTTCCAATGCAGCATAGTATTCCATTGTGTGACTATACCACAGTTTCTCTAGCCATTCGTTTGTTGATGGGCACTTGGGTTGTTTCCAACTCTTTGCTATTGTGAACAAAGCTGCAATAAACATTGGTCAGCATATATCTGCTTGGGTGGCTGTTATGGTTTCTTTAGGATACATTCCCAGTAGTGGAATTGCTGGGTCAAATGGTATTTCTATTTCCAACTTTTTGAGAGAGCACCATACAGCCTTCCATAGCGGTTGCACCATTTTACACTCCCATCACCAGCATTTGTTTAAATTGGTTACTATTGCAATTGAGAGGTGTCTTTAATTTGCTCTTCTGGGTAAAATGCTTGTCTATCAGATATAGCTCTAAACTGAGCATCCAAATTAATGCAGACTAGTGAGAAGGATTGGCCATCCACTTTTGAAAGAGTAGGCCTTTGAAAACCCTCTGCACTATAAAGTACACTTCGATTAGACTAGCATGTATGACACCAGAGGCTGAGCCCACCGGTTGGCAAACACAAAGGAGGAGGAGTAGTTGCAAGATGACTCTAGTGATTGGAACATGGGATGTGAGAAGCATGAATGTAGGAAAATTGGATATTGTTAGAGAAGAAATGGAACACACAAACATTGACATACTAGACACCAGTGAAATGAGATGGATTGGCATGAGACATTTTGAATCAGACAATCATATGGTCTATTATGCCAGAAATGAAAAGTTGCAGAAAAATGGGGTTGCATTTATAGTTAAAGAGACCATTTCCAGATCTATCTTGAAATACATAGTTGTAGAAGACAGGATAATATCCTTATGCATGCAAGGAAGACCTATTAATGTTCATAGCAACTACTCATATGCAAGTTCAAACTGAAGAAAATCAAATTAAATCTACAAGAACCAAAATTTTTCCTTGAGACTATCCCACTTGAATTTAAAAACCATCTCAGGAACAGGTTTTGAGCCCTTGAAAATCATCGTGATGATCAGATGAGTGTGGGAAAATATTAAGAATATAGTCAATGAAGAATGTAAAAGTCATTACAAAGACAGAGGAGTAAGAAAAGACCGAGATGGATGTTGGAAGAGACTGAATATTGCACTAGAGTGCTAAGAAGCTAAACCAAAGGGAAGAAATCAAGACATTAAGGAGCTGAACAGAGGTTTCAAAGGACAGCTCAGGAAAACAAAGCAAAATATAATGAAATGTGCAAAGAGCTGAAGTTGGAAAATCTAAAGGGATAGACTCACTCATTATTTCTTAAACTGAAGAACAGAAGACCAAATTCAAGCCTTGAGTTGATGCAGGAATGATCAAAAGAAGATTTAAGGAATACATAGAGTCACTGTACCAAAAAGAATTGGCCGACAGAAGAATTTAATGAACCACTGATGTTCAAGAGACAATAAAAACGAAGGATGAAGTTTTAGCTTCTCTGAAGGAATTGGCAAAAAATGAGGCCCCAGGAATTGATAACATACCAATTGACTTATTTCAGCAAACAGATGCAGCCCTGGACCTGCTTGCCACGTTGTGTCAAGAAATCTGGAGAACAACTACTTGGCCAACTGACTGACAGAGATGTCTATTTATTCCCTTTAGAAAAAGAAAAGGAAAAAAAGGTGATCTGACAGAGTGTGGAAATTAAAAAGAAAACTACTAATACCACACATAAATAAGATCCTGCTGAAAGTCATGCAAAGAACTACCAGAAATACAAGCTAGGTTTAGAAGAGACCGTTGTACTGGAGACATAATCACTAATGTCAGATGGATCTATACTTGGATCAGGAAGCAGTGGTCAGAACAGAGCATGGAAACACTGCATGGTTCACTATTAGGAAAAGAGTGCATCAGGAATGCATCTTCCTGATTCACTGTTGGTGGGAGTGTAAAATGGTGCAACCCCTGTGGAAAGCAGTATGGCGCTTTCTCAAAAAGTTGCAAATAGAGATACCATTTGACCCAGCAATTCCACTACTGGGAATATACCCTGAAGAGACCATAGCTGACATCCAAGCAGATATATGCACACCCATGTTCATTGCAGCTTTGTTCACAATAGCAAGGAGTTGGAAACAACCTAAGTGCCCATCAACAAACGAATGGCTAGAGAAGCTGTGGTATATTCGCACAATGGAATACTATGCTGCATTAAAAAACAAGGAACTCATGCAATATTATTCAAAATGGTTGACTCTGGAGAACATTATGCTGAGTGAAATATCCCAGTCACAAAAGGACAAATATTACATAATGCCACTGTTGTAAAATGGGACTGTCCTTGGGGTTGGGGAGAGAATGAGTAAGATGGGTTCAATAATGTATACTGCACTGAAACAGAAGAGGGAGAGAACCGTTTTAAAGAGAGATATAACTGGGTATTTCTGTCATCACAGGAGACTAGAGCGAGGGCTACATGGTGGAGGGGACCTGGGGGAGGGTTTGTAAAACAATGAAAGAATCTTTTCTTTTACTTTTCCATAATTTTTGGACTCATGTACTTATAACTTGTTAGTCAAATTTGTGTCTTCTAGATTGCAACACCCCCATGATACATCTTCAAGGATATGAACATGTACAGCCAAGCACAATCAATAAGAGTGCATCTAAATTCCAAACTCAATCTCCATAATAGTCTATGTGTTTCCTACTGCCAAAGGGGCCCTTTAGAGTAGTGAGAGAAGATCTTCACCCTGAAACCCACAGCGTCCCTTTTCAGCAGGAAGTAGCTAAGAGAATACGCCATCCCCTTTTCCTTATGACTCAGGGTGAAGTCTCTCTCAGGGAGGAGTGATAGGGAATGGCAAAGGATACACTGACAAAGAAGATTAATCAGAACTGGCTTTGACAAGCACTATGGCATTTGGACAAGAACAAACTGGGAGGAGGGTAGAGAGAATAGTGCAACAATGAATGAGTGGAAGCCCAAAATCTCTGTAAATGTTTATGAAAATTAATAAAATATAATTTTTAAAAAAAGAGAAAAAAAAAGGAATGCATCTTATCTCCATACCTTTTCCATCTATATGCAGAACAGATTATTTGAGAGGCTGGGCTGTAAGAGGAGTAACGTGACATCAGGATTGAAGGAAGACTCATCAACAGTCTGCATTATGCAGATGACACAACCTTACTTACTGAAACTAAAGCATTTGCTGCAGAGAGTCAAGAATTGTAGTCTTCAAAATAGATTGTAGTTCAACATCAAGAAAACAAAGATTCTCACCACTGGGCCAATCGGCAGCACTTTAATAGGTGAAGTGATTGAGATTGTTTATAATTTCAACTTGCTCCATTTTACAATCAACACTCTCAGCACTAGCAGTCAGAAAATCAAAAGAAAAATTACATTAGGAAAATCTGCTCTTAGGGACCTATCCAGAGTGCTAAAGAGAAATGATGTCAGTCTAGAGACTTAGGTGCACTTAATTCAGACCATAGTCTTTGCAATTACTTACTATGTAACAGAGAGCTGGACAATGACCAAAGATGACAGAAGAATTGATGCCTTTGAGCTGTGGTGCTGGAGAAGAGCATTGAACATATCATGGACTGTCAAGAGAACAAACAGGTCTGTCCTGGAGAGGGTGAAGCAAAGCTGCTCCTTGGAGGCAAGGAGTTTGAAACTCCATCTGACAAACCTTGGGCATATTGTCAGAAAGCACCAGTCCTTGGAGAAGGACATCATGTCTGGAAGAGTAGAAGGAGAGTGCAGAAGAGGAGAATCCTGGATGAGATTAATTGACCCAGTAAATAGGGTAATGAGGCTAAGTGTGCCAGAGACAGTCAGATTGGCTCAGGATAGAGCAGGGTTCACAGCTATTGTGCATAGAACTCTCTGAGTTCTAGTTGACTAGACAGCACATAACAACAACAACAACAACAACACTGTTATAGAAGGACTAGATAACTAAGACAGTTTCTTTCTCTTACAGTTATCGATCTACTAATTTCTTTATATCACATCTCTTTCTGTTATCATATTTATAATAATTTATGGTAATATATTTATTTGAAAAATTACTGCATATTTATCCAAAACAAACTTCTTGTTGTGTGCCACTGAGCGAGAAGCAACTTGTAGTCATACCTCCAGTGGGTTTTCAGAGGCTGTAAATCAAACGGAAAGAGATTGCCCATCATTCTCCGACAGAGCAGTTGGTTCATACCTTTGGGTTTGCAGCTCTAGGACACCAGGGATAGTTGCTGTTATGTCAGTTCCACTCTGTTACCTTCTGCGTGTTAAAATAGGAGTGTAATCCATAGACTTTAAAAAGACTAATTTACGTATTTATTGGTAAATCTTCAGGTTTTTGTTTTGAGACAGCTCTGAGTAGATTCAACTACCAATCTTTCAGTTATTTGAGGCACACTTGGCTCCAAGTGTAGATTCAAAATATCTCATAGTGTGATGCTGTGGATTACGTAGCATGGCTCTTTTAGTGACATTGTGCTGTTAACCCAAAGATGCATGTTTCCAGTTTGTAGCCTCGTGGTAAGAAGTTGCACTGTAAATCTCAGAAATACCCAGCTTGAATCTACCAGCAGCTCCACAGGAGAAGGATGGTCAATCTTTTCCTGTGTAATTTTCTGCATCTGAAAACTCACTGGAGGGTCAACTCTAAGTCAGTTCTGACTCAACACTGTGCAATAAAAACAACAATCCACTCCTTGGGAGAGATATGGACAATCTCTCCCTTTGCAATTAACTGACTCACTGTCAGTGAGTTTGAGTTTTGTAGTCATGGTCTTTGTAAGTTCCATCAAATTACCAGTTTGTTAGGGCCTGTTGAGTTGGCTCAAATTCACAGTGGCTTTACATACAACAGAATGAAATCCCGCCCTATCCTGTGCCACCCTCCCAATCTCTGATATGTTTAGACGCGATGTTAATATTTCTATGTCAATCTATCTCACTTAGGCTCTTCTTCTCTTCACTGACCTACTTTTCCAAGCATGATGTGCTTCTCCAGGGACTAGCCCTTCCTGATATGTCTAAAATACTTGAGTCATATTTTTTCTTTGCTGCTAAGGAACACTTTGATTGCACTTCCTACAAGAAAAAAATTTGTTTATTCTTTTGGCAATATTTATTTAATATTAATAACTGAATTGTTGTTGTTGTTATGTGCTGTCGAGTCAGTTGTGACTCATAGAGGCCCTATGTCCAACAGCTCTAAACCCTGCTCTATCCTGTGCCAACCTTATTGTCTCTGACACACCTACCCCCATACAGTCACAGAATCAATCTGTCTCATCGAGGATCTTCCTCTCTTCTGCTGCCCCACCCTCCCAATCATTAGTCCCTCTCTAAGGACTGGTTCCTCCTTGCAATATATCAGACAAAGCTTCAGAATCCTTGCCTCCAAGGAGCAGCCTGGTTTCACCCTCTCTAGGTTGAACCTATTTGTTCTCCTAGCAGTTAATGGTATATTCAATACCCTTCTCCAGCACCATAGCTCAAAAACACCAATTCTCCTTTTATCATCTCTAGTCATTGTCCAGCTTTCTGACACATAAAAAGCAATTGCAGGCAGTGGAGGCAGAGACAGCGTGGTGAGCTGCGGCAGCAGCGAACCACTTAAAGCAGGGCTATTATGGCCTTCTACAGACTTCGGCTTATTGATAATTGAACACTTAAACAGTTGATGACTGGCCCTCAGTGAAGATCGAGGCTCAACAACAGGAATTCAAGGATTCCCAA
>NW_006399858.1:2776453-2780826 GCF_000299155.1 Elephantulus edwardii
AGGTGCACCTTAGTCTCCAGCTTTAGTAATCTGGAGAGGTCCCTAACAGTAGACTTTCCCCAGTGCAATTTGTCTTTTAATTTCCTGACTGCTGGTACCAAGAGTGTTGATTGTGGAGCCAAGCAAATGGAAGCTGTTAACAATCTCAATCTCTTCACTTTATATCATGATTCTGCCAATCAGACCAGTGGTGAAAAATCTTTGTTTACTTGATATTGAGCTTTAATCCATGTTGAAGGTCCTTGACCATCTGCAGCAAGCACTTCAAGTCCTCCTCTGTCTCAGCAAGTAAGGTTGTATCATCTGCATAAAACAGATTGTTGATGAGTCTTCCTCCAATCTTGATGCCACATTCCTCCTCATAGAGCCCAGATTTCTGGATGATCTGCTCTGCATATAGATTGAAAAGGTATGGATATAGGACACATCCCCGGGACACACCTTTTCCAATTTTGAACCATGCAATATTTCCTGCCTCTGTTCTGATGGCTGCCTCCTGGTCCAAGTATAGGTTTTGCATAAACATGATCAAATATTCTGGGTTTCCCATTCTTCTCAGAGTCAGCCACAGTTTGTTTTGATCCACACAGTCAAATGCCTTTACATACTCAATGAAATACAGATATATTCCTCCGGTATTCTCTGCTTTCAGCCAAGATCCATCTGACATTAGCTATAATATTCCTAGCACTACGGCCTCTTCTTATCCCAGCCTGCACTTCCGGCAGTTCTCTGTTGATGTGCTGTTCCAGTTGTTTTTGGATAATTTTCAGCAGAATCTGGCTTGCATGTTATATTAATGATATTTTTCAACAACTTCCATACTAGGGCTATGTAAATAAATGTTAGATGACTGTGGGCCACCAGTGGGGTTGCATAAATAAGTTATATGGCACCTTTGGAGTGGGAACTTGCAAATAAGGTGCAATTCTAGTGCAATTCTAATGTGAGATTAGTTTTGCCATCCTGTTGGGCTTAAACGGAAAAAGTGGATTTCCGAGCTGTTGAGAAAGGAGAGTCATGTGTTGAGTGTGCCCTTTAGATTGAAGATCTCTGTGCTATAAAACCTTGATCCAGGAGACAAGGAACTGTAACACTAGAAGTCCAGGTAGAAATTGCAAGAAGCATTTGTAGAACAAAGATGGCTGTAGAGGCAGCTGAACCAGAAAACAAATGTGACACAGAAGGTGTGGACTTCCTGGTCCACAGAGGAGAGACGGGTGCATTTGTGCAGGAGACTCGGGGGGAGAATGCTTATCTTCAGGTATTTGTTGGGGAGTAAGCTTTGCTGACCTGAGGAGCTAGGTGTAAGTGCCTCCAGGCTGGAAGCTTATTGATGTAATAGGTGTTACTGGATTTTTCACCAGCAAAGTTAAAAGAGCTTTGTAACACTTGGCTACACAGGGCAGAAGTCAAAGCTACCAGGTTTAGGGTCAGAGATAAGACTGTCTTTGGGCTGGGCTGGAAGGCTGACTTGACTGAAGAAGTGTACCCTGAGTTGTGCCTGATTCTAAATAGTAACCTGTTAGTTCTCTAATCATATACTCGTAAATATTATCTGTGAGTTCTCTACGAGTATTGCAATGAATGATTGAATCCAGCATCAAAGTAGATGGTGCCTTGGGAGGGAAGAATAGTGTTAGAATTGGTAGAAAGTTGGGGGATTGGTAGAATGTCTGATCTCATTGTAATCAATGCTGGGCTGTTGGTGATGATAGTGATTGATTCTTGGGCTCAGTAAAGTTAGAAGTGGTCAGATACTACTTCAAAGTTGCTGTTTTTACACATAAGGAGGTTGTTTTCTTTGTGAGAAGCGGATAAAAATGGCATAGAAAGAAGACAGATCAAGGTATTGCAGTATCATTCTCTCAGAGTTCATTAGGCACTGGGAGCTTGAGTCATGGTTCTTTGCATGTCTGTGGTACTGTTGCTTTTTCTCAGCTTTTGTTTTGAAACTTTTATGTTCCTTAGGTATCAAAACCAAATGAAAACATTTTAGATTGTGCCAGAAAATGCATTGGTGGTGGTGGTGCTGAGTTGTAAGGAATGGATACAGAAGAGGAGTCAGGAATTGACAGGTTGCTCATTCTGGTAATCAGAATATTTTAGAAAAAGAGATAAAGTTTGTTATTTCTAGAAAGTACTTCTCAGTATGTTCTGGGTTGAGGGATGGTATAGAAAATAGCAAGGAGGTTGTGAAAGCCAAATGGCAGGATTGCTAGTGCTGAGGCTGGTCACGTCACGCCTGTGGTTTGATGAAATGGAACCTACAATTCTGGGGACTGATGCATTTGTAAACATTTAACAACCCCTTCTCAAAAGGAACCACAAGCCATATATATGTATACACACACTTAAATTGTGCCTTATTCAAAGCACACTGCTAAACACCAGTTAATGTAGGAGTTTGTGTGAGGGACTATGAAACATTCCATGAAATAGTAGCAAGGCTCCAGTTATGCTTGTGCCTGTTAATGGAAAGGTTGAAGGTATAAATCCACCTAGAAGTACTGTGTAAGAAAGTCCTGGTGATCTCCTTCTGAAAATGCAACCATTTAAAACTCTGTAGAGCACAAGTTTACTCTCATACAAATACAAATACACATATGGAGTCACCATGAGCTATAAACGACTAAACACAATGGTTACTGAATGGTAGAGTGGTTAAGTGACAGGCCACTGGAAATAAAGTACAAAATGCAAGGGCTGAGTAGATGAACTTTAAAGAAGAAACCCTGAAGTGGCTCCCTAGGGCCAAATAATTTACTAAAATTTTCTGAGACTTGGATAAAACAGTACTCTCTTTTTACCCAAGGAGACGCAACATTCAAGCTCTAGTTTGAAGCCTTTGTGATTTCTATGATGTAATTACTGTCATTGTAGTGACTGATTTCAAGTTGCCAACCTTACATCAGGGGATGCTGACCTGGGAAAAAAGTGTGAAACAGTGCTCTGTTTTGTTATATTATATAGTATCCTTGATTAAGTGACTGTGACAGTGGGGTCAGGTATATTGGAAATGATGGAATTGGCTCAGGATAAGGCAAAGTTCAGAGCCATTGTTCAAAGGGCACATAATAACAACAATAAAAACAACTGTATCTTCACTGTCAAAACACAATGGACACCAACAACCCTAGTCATGTGGCTTTGAATATCACTTCTATTTTTAATATACTCCATTTAATCTAAAGTTGCAATAACTTGCTTTTTTGACAATGGATTTTATTTAACAATCAGCTAGTAAAAGAGTTGAAAAAGTATCCATTGGTTCCAATGTGCTTCTGGTTTTGGAGGGCCTTTGAGTTTGGACTTTTGTTTAGGGAAATACTACCAATGGAAGCATCCTTGCTCCCTTTTCGGAAGCTCAGCTTCTCAGACCTCTATCACATGTGTTAATACTTACACAATTTGCTTCTTCTGTTTAAAAACAACTGTCCTGACAATTCCCTCAGGGTTTACTTAAAATTCAAGATCTGCCAAGCCTTACCCAGATACCAGCAGCCAATAATTTATGATGGAATTGGATGCAAAGGTGAAGAAAGTTTACTTGTTAATACTGATTGTGAAAACCACACACAATGACAGCAGGAGGTTGGTGCCCCTCTGTGGTAACTTGGAATGACACCCCTCTGTGGTAACTTGGAATGACACCTCTCTTGATGGACCTTATTCAATAACTAGACCATACCAAATCCTTAGTAATGTTCACTATTAACTTGATTAAGAATCAACTATATGTGATAAAGTTGTAAATTGTGTAAATTTAATAGTGCTTAACTTAAATGAATACATAGCTTATATTAAGAGATCTGGGGAAGCTCTATTGACATAGCTGGTAGGGAGTTTTACTTTCATGGTTCAAATCCACCAATGACTGACTCCTCAGGAGAAAGACAGATAATCTTCTCCCATGAGATGTACAGCATCCCAAAAACCTGCTGGGGGTGGGGCTGTGGCAGCCATGAGTCAATTCTAACTTGACACTAAGAAATAAGTGCAGTAATAATTTTCTTATTCTGGATATTTGGAAGACTGTTTATGTTGTGGATTAGGACTTGTAGCATTCTTCCAAGCTTTTCTTTAACGAAGCTTATAGTCCTTGGTTTTAGTCCTAGGTCCATGATCCACTTTGAGCTGGTTTTGGTATATGGAGTGAGGTGTGGATTAATAGATGATATACCAATTGAAGTATTTCAGATAACAGATGTTGCCCTGGATGTGCTCACCAAACTGTGCCAAGAAATCTGGAGAACAACCACTTGGCCAACTGTTGTTGTTCCCATTCCAAAGAAAGGTGACCCAACTGAGTGTGGAAACTACAGAACAGTGTCATTGATTTCACATGCAAGCAAGATTCTGCTGAAGATCAT
>NW_006399858.1:2783136-2792714 GCF_000299155.1 Elephantulus edwardii
AGTTAAAAGTGCATGAGTCAAAAATTGAAAAGCAATAATATTCTGGGTAGAGGTTCTAATAGTGGCACAAATCAAGTTACAGAGGTAAGGTGGTTCCATTGCCATCCTTACTCTAACTTAATTCTTTTTTTCTGATGTTAGATGGAGTCTGGATGAAAGCAATGAATACCAGAATAAAATGTCTATTTGTGCTTTGTTGACTATGGAAAATCATTTGACTGTATGGATCATAACAAGTTATGACTAACATAAAGAAAACTGCGAATCTCAGAACATTTAATTGTGCTTATGTGATGGCCAAGAGATTGTTGTTTGAACAGAGCAAGGGAACACTGCATGCTTCAAAACTAAGAAAAACATCAGGGTTATATCCTTTCTCCATACCTATTCAATCTGTATACTGAGTAAATTATATGAGAAGCTGAACTCTATGGAGAAAAATGTCTTTCCAATCACTTGTTATGCATCTGAGAGCTGGACAATGAATAAGAACGACAGAAAAAGAATTGACATCTTTGAGCTGTGATGCTGGAGAATAGAACTGAGCATTCCATGGACCGCCAAGAAAATGAACAGATATGTCGTGGAGAGGGTGCAGCTGGAGTGCTCAGTAGGGGCAAGGATGGTAAAGCTTCCTCTCACATACTTTGAGCATGTTGTTAGGAGAGGTTATTCTTTGGAGAGAGACAGCATGCTTGGAAAGGTGGAGGGATGGAGAAGGAGATGAAGGCCCTCAACCAGATGCATTGACACGGTGACCATAACAATGGGCTTGGGTGTGTTAGGGATTGTGAGGACGGTGCAGGGTAGGAGGACAGCGTTCACATCTGTTGTTGGTTGGGTTGCAATGGGTCAGATGTGACCAAACTTCACAACAACAACAATGACGACGACAACAACAACAACATCAAGTTTCAACTAGTTCTTGATTCTGGCAGGTTTTCTGAAACTATAAATTGCATGGGAAGAGATTGTTCATCTTTCTCCCCTGGAACGGCTAGTTGATTGCAACTACCAGGGAGCCTCTGTTTTTGGATTAACAGGACAATTTCCTGTGAACAGGGTACTAGAGCTGTTGTCGTGTACCATTCAGTTGGAACCGACCCACAACTGACCCTACAGTAGGTTTTCAGAGGTGGTAACTGCACAGGAGGAGATTGCCCATCCTTCTCCCACAGAGCAGCTGGAGATTTGAAATGTGGGCCCTCGGGATTGCTGCGCATATTCTTACCACTAGACCATCAGAGATCATGGCTGTCACTACCTTTGATAGTGTTACCTGGTGCAGTCTACATCTTCTGCATTTTTCTAGTGACACCGCTGAGTATAGGCAACACAAAGAAACATTTTGTGAAAATTGAAAAGATTCTCAGCCCAGTTTGATGATGAGTAAAGTCAAGCAACATTTTGCTATCTCCTTTTACCTCTATCTTTTCCTTTTCTTTTTCCCAATTGCTGTAGAGTTCCCACTGCCTCATTCTAATCTCAAGCATGGCAGAGTCCTTATGGTTCAATGACGGATTTATTTTTTTTCCAGAAGTGGCTTCCTAAGCCTTTCTTCTGAGGTGCTGCTCAATGAACTCAGACTTCCAACCTTTCAACTAAGAGCCAAAGCATTTACCACTTGTTTGTAGACCATGAGGACTCCAGTCACTCCACCTTAGGACTATTTCCCATTTTTGTAATAGAAAGCTTCACAGCAAAAAGTCCTGACAAAACCCCTGGAAACTGAGGTGTTCTTGGGAACCAGCCGTTGACAAAGGTATTACAGCACCATGTCATGTAAGCTGTTAAGGAAATCCAGCAATGGTAATAATGTGTGTATTCTTTCTGTGCAAATGATTAAGTTCAAAGAATCATGGTTGCAAGGCCAGACTTGCTTTGAATAACTATAGTGGTATAATGAAACCCCAAAGAGCAATCACTGAAACATTTAGCTCCAAATGTAAATCTTCTTGAACTCTGAAAAAAAAAGCATGTTAGGCAATGAGAGGTAATGTAAAAGACAGCCATATTTCATATAATGAAAGTGGAGGCAGTTGTAAAGAAAAAGGAATGTTAAAAAGTTGTTATGCTGTGTTTGGCGAGAATGAGTCATTTTAAAAGTGCCAATCATGATAATCCAACATATTTTTAATCTAAAGGTCAATAGAAGTAGTTATGCCAAATATGAAAGCAAGCAGTTATAAGATGATTTCAAGTGTTAATACTGTACCACAATATGTCTTGGAGAATTAATCTCTGCTCTAAATTGAAGAGCATGGATTGATCAAGGTGGAAGAAGTTTTATTAAAAATGTACAGAAATAGCTGGTGACACTACCATTCCATCAAACTGCTCTGTGGAGCACTTATAATTCAGATGTGGCTCAGGGAAGCCTAAGAGTTATCTTAGGTGGTGTAGTTATTTTTCTCTTGGGGTCGTATCTTCTTTTGCTGGCCCGGGTGTCTAAAGAATGCACACCAGAAAGCAAAAATAAGTCAAACCATCTAAAAAGCAGGAAAGCCGTGCGCCTCTGAGACGTGAAGTCAGTGGTCTGCGGTGGCGTGGCCATGCCTGTGCTGACACACATGGGAACCTCTGCACAGAGTCTGTATTTTATCCTGGAACAGCTTTCACGCGGACCTCAAATATGCTTGGGTCATGTTGCACACTTAAATAGGAAAATATTCCATGAGAGAAAAGTAAAAATTTTGTTCTGCCTTTAAACTTTATGAGAACATGTGGTCTTCCTTATAGAGCAAGCAATTGCTGCTACCTTGGCAGTATTAGATTTTCATCTTACAAGTTTCATATGTTAAACATATAAGAGGTTTAAGAAAGCTATAGAAATGGTGTCAGAGAAAACAATCTACAAGAGGTCTGAGCCGCAGAAAAACTATTGGGCACAATCCATTTCATGATAAAGCTCTTTCCTAAGTTATTCGATTGCATAATTCAATCTGCGTTGTCACAGGGGAGTTTAGAAGAAACAAGCACTATAGATTACAGTAATAATTCCACAGGCACACACTCAGGTTACCAGAAGTGGTCCCAGAGCTTGTTGTACACTACTATTAAGAGGTTACCTTCTGTGAACTCTCATAAACACAACCAATAATTTCTCACTGCAAACACTTTGAACTAACCACTTTTAAATTTGAAAATACTTGGTATGAATTATGAGCTCTGGTGGTGCAGTGGTAAAACTCTTAATTAATATCCTAAAAATCAGTGGTTCCAAACCAGCAGCCAGTCTGTAGGAGAACAGATATGAGGGATCCTGCTTCAATAGAGATTTCAGCCTTGGAAACCCGATAAAGTCAATGCTGTTAGGTCAATCCTGGTTTATGGAGATCCTGTACTGGTTTCTGAGGCTATCAGTCTCTGTGGAGGAGCCGGCCCATTTTTCTCCCATGGAATGGCTACTGGGTTCAAATTGCTGACTTTGGGGTTAGTAGCCTAACACTTAAACCCCGTAGGGGTTGTTGCTGTTGTTAGATTCCATCTAGTCAAGTACGACCCACAAAGACCCTACGAACAACAGATCTGAGCCGTATCCTATGCCATCTTCACACTTCCTGACACGTTCATTAGACCCCATTGTGATAGTCACTGTGTCAGTCTACCTGGTGGAGGGTCTTTCTTTCCTTCACCGATCCTCTATCTTTCCTAGCATTGTGCACCTCTCCAAGGAATAGCTGTTCCTAGCAATGTGCCTGGAGTACGCGAGGTGAAGCATCATTACCTTTGTCTCCAGAGAGTACTATGGCTGCACACTCTTCAAGACATGTTTGTTCTCCTGGCTGCCCAGGGGATGTTCAGTGCTCTTCTCCAACACCACAGCTCAAAGGCGTCAATTCTTCTTCTGTCATCCTTACTCATTGTCCAACTCTCAGATGATGCAAGTGATCAGAAAGACCATGGCTTGAACCAGGCACACCTTAGTCCTCAAATTGACATCATTATTGCTCAATAATTTGGAGAGGTGCCTAACTGCAGACTTTCTCAGTTCAGTACATCTCCTGATTTCCTGACTTCTGGTACCAATGGTGTTAATCGTAGATACAAGTAAGATGAAGTTGTTGAACGTTTCAATCTTTTCTCTATCTATCATGGTATTACCTATTAGTTCAATGGTAAGAATCTTTATTTTTTTTTTTTTTTACGTTAAGATGCACTCCATCTTGAAGACTGTATTTTTTTATCTTCTGCTTCAAGGCCTCTTCACTTTTAGCAAGCAAGGTTCTTTCATCTGTATAATACAGATTATTGATTGATTATTACTGATCCTGAGGCCACACTCCTCTACATAGAGTCCAGCTTCTCAGATAATTTTCTCAGTGTACAGATTGAACAGATATTGAAAGAGAATACAACCCTGATGCACTTATTTCTTAATTTTAAACTGTGTAGTGTTCTTCTGCTCTGGTTGCACAACAGCCTCCTGGTCCATATATAGGTTTCACAGGAGCACAATTAAGTGCTCTAGGATTCTCATACATCAGAATATTAGCCATAAATTGTTATGATTCACACAGTCATTGCATAGTCAGTAGAGCATAAATAGACATTCTTCTGACAGTGTTTATTTTCAGCCAGGATCCATCTGACATTCATCAATGATATCCATGGTGCCATGCCTCTTCTAAATCCTGCTTAAACTTTTGGCAGTTCCCTATCTATGTACTATTCTAGCCAGTTTTTAATGACCTTCATCAGCATTTTGCTTGCATGTATGTTAATGATATTGTTCTATAGTTTCCACATTTTGCTGTATCACCTTTCTTGGGAATGGGAATAGACATGGACCACTCCACTGGCCAGACAGCTGTCTTCCAAATATCCTAGCATAGACTGATGAGTGCATTCAAGGCTACATCTCTTAATTGAGATAAGTCAACGGGTATCTCATTGACTCCTGGAGTCTTGTTTTTTGCCAATGTCTTCAATGCAGATTCTACTTCCTCCTTCATTACCATTGGCTCCTGTTCATATGGTACTTCCTGAAATTTTTCATTGTCAATTTTGTTTTTATTTATTTATTTATTTTTAATTTTATACTGGTTTGTTTAGAAAGTTTGTATACATTGTTTTTCACATTGGATCTTTCTCCTTTCTTTTACCCACTCCTCCCTCCATCCCTTAAATTGTGTGACCCTACGATTATAGTCAGCTCTTTTTATACGTTGATTCTGTGTATTCCCTCCATCTTCTTTCAATGCTTTCTGGGTCATTCAATATATTGCCCATAGTGTCTTTCAATATTGTGACTCAAGGGGTAAATTTGTTTTTCAGTTATTTGGGAAATGCAGAGTGAATTCTTCCCTTTTTATTCTCTAATGCTAGCTCTTTACACATTCTGTTATAATACTTTGCTTTGTCTTCTTAAGCTGCTCTTTGAAATATTCTGTTCCGCTCTTCTACTTTGGCAATTTTTGCCTCTGTTTTGATAATTTTCAGAATATTTTCTGGCATCCATTTTAATTTTTTTCTTTTCCCTCTATCTTTGTAATGACCCTTTGTTTTCTTCGTGGATAAGATAACCTTGATATCATCCCACAAGGCATCAGGTTTCTGATCATTGATGCTTAATGCATTTAACCTATTCTTAAAATTATTTTGAAATTCAGATGGAGAAGAAAAAGAATGGTGTTACATTCATAATAAAAAAATAAATTTCAAGTTCTATCCTCAAATATAGTTTGTGAGTGATAGGATAAAATCCATACGCATATAAGGAAAACCTATTAATATGACTATTATTCAAATATGCTCTTTCACATCTGGAGCCAAAGAGGAAGAAATGGAAAATTTTTACCAAAGCTTGAAGTCCTAAATTAAATTAACATGTAATTAAAATGCATTAATGATACCTGATGACTGGAATGCAAAAGTTGGAAATGGAGAAGAAGGAATGTAGTCGAAAAATATAGGCTTGTTGATAGAAACAAGGCTAGAAATAAAATGATAAAATTTTGCATTATCAATGATTTATTTACTGCAAATAACCTTTTAAAAAGAAATGGCGACTTTACAGATGGACCTCATCTGATGGGCTGCATATGAATCAGATTGACTACTTCTGTAGAAGGAATTGTTGGAGAAGCTCAATATTGACAGTCAAAAGTAGGCTGGGGTGAACTCTGGGTCAGACCATAGATTTCTAATGTTCAAGTTCATATTGAGGCCTAAGAAAATTAAAAAATTACACCACAAGAAACAAAATATGATCTTGAATCTATTTCATTTGAATTTCAAAATAATTTTAAGAGTGAGACTGAAACATTGAAGTTTTTTAAGGAAACTTTATCAGGCAGTTCTATTCTGTCCTATAGTTGCTATGAGTTTGAGTCAGCTTGACAGCAAACTTCATATTGGGTGGTTTGCTATTTTGATTTTTTTTTTTAATTTAGTGAGAGTTTATGTTTCTATCCCTCTCATTGACATTGAGTTGGAACTGAGTGATAGTTGACCCTTCCGTAGGTTTTTGGGAGATTGTAAATCACACAGCAGAAGGGTTTAATCTTTCTCCCTCAAAGAAGCTGATGGATTCAAACCACCAAAGAGGTGACCGTTTTGGGTTTAGCAGCAGCTACATTACCAGGGCTCTCTTTAAAGATCTGTACAAATTGTATGTACAGATCATATAGGAAAATACATATGTTTTTGTGTGTATGTGTATAAAGTCTTATACTCATGTGCTGTCAAGTTGATATCAACTCAAAGAAACCAGAAAAGATAGTTTAGAACTGATCACGAGAATTTTCTAGGTTGTTATCTTTACAGAAGGAGATTGTCCTGTCTACCTCCCGCTCCCCTTCAAGGATCTACCTGTGGACTCAAAGAGCTAACCTTCTGGCAGCAGCTGATCACTTACTCACTGTGTCACCTGTGCTTCTGTATGGATTACCCACGTCACACATATACACGTATTTGTAGATGTTATTTTATAGATGGAAGAAGGAGTGGCATCCACTTTTGAAAGAGTTTGCCTTCGGAAACTCTATGAAAGTGGACAAACAATGAAAGTTATACAAGTATTCAGGTCTTTCATTAATAGGATCACTATGTGTCATCAACAACTCACCACCACCAACAACGAGAGAGCTCTGTTGGCCTAGTGGATAGAAAGTGATGCTACCAAGCCAAAGGTGGGTGATTTTAATCTGTGGCCCTGAGGTCTGATTTTAATTGTTTTGGGTCATTCTTCTAAATGGTATAGCACTGGTCTGTCCATTTGCTGTACAGAGGTAACTCATGATGCTGAACATTGTGACACTAATGTGTCAAATGTGATAACGGTTACCCATGGTGGAAAGTGTTTGGTAGAGCTTTCTGATTTAAAATAAGCTTGGAAGCAGGAGTGGCATCCACTTCTGAAACAGCTTGTCCCTGGAAGCTCTAAGAACTTGGAGAAATGACGAAAGTTATACAAGTGTTCAGGTCTTTCGTTCATAGGGTCGTTATGAGTCGTCTATGGCTCAATGGCACTTAACAACAATGAAGACTGAAGAATATTGGACGCCTCTGAATTGTGGTGTTAGTGAAGAGTACTGACGATTATTTACACTGCAAACAGAATCAACCAATCTGTCTTAGAATGCGTGCAACCCTAACACTTCTTAGAAGCAAGGATGCTGAACTTTGTCGCAAATACCTTGAGCATGTTCTCAGGAAGGACTAGCCCTTGGGAAATTGCATTATGCTGGGGAAAGTAGAGGGTCAGCCAAAGAGAAGGAGGCCACCAATGAGATAAATAGACACAGTGATTATAACGGACTTCAGTGTGGCTGAGTTTGAGAGGATAGCTAGTGGCATAAGACACAACTTTGATCGGTTGTTCATATTGTTTCTAGGTGTCATCATTGACTCTATGGCAGTCAACAATATACATTATATATTTATAAACATATATAGCTCGATTGGCCTAGTGGCAAGAAGCTGTGCTGCAATCCCCAAGGCATGTGGTTTGAGGCCACCAGCTGCTGCGTGGAAGAAGAATGGGCAATCTCCCCTTGGGTGATTAACTGCCTCTGAAAACCCACTGGAGGGTCAGCTATGGGTTGGTTCTGACTTAATGATATACAGCAACAACAATACAAATATATGTGTATGTAATAATTCTTTCTTATTCATTTCCTTCTAGTCAAAGACACTTATGGATCTGAACCATCAGAGAGGTGCCACTTTTGGGTTAGCTGGACTGTGCCACCCTAGGTCCCTACATGTGCACATACCCCACAAACCCCTCCTCAATATTTCAATCCTCCAGGTACCCTTAAAATCATATTCCATATATTTTTGCAGTTAGCAAACATGCATGACACGTTAATTGTGTTTTTAGCATGCTTTGTGTGGTCGGATATAGAAAACAAAAAAAATCAAATCTAAGGAGCCACTCTGCATTCTGTTCTCTTTTTAAGACTTTGTGGGAGAAAAATTCTTCTGTAGGTTATCATCAACACCCTAAGACAGAGATGCTGGGTTCCTTGATGCTTCTGGGCATTCTTGTTTTTTCTTCATATCTTTCCTTCCTAAACTCCTGAAACATGCCACTTATCTTCAAAGTGCAGTTCGCCACCATTATTCCAGTGGCTAAAAGTGTCTATGGCAGGATTAACCAACAAGCTACTTATAGTCAATAGCAGAGATGTGAACACCCAACACTACACTCTGCTGCTTCACTGTATTTTTATCAAAACAAAAATAATACAGGCTAACATTAGAGAAATTGAACAAGAACAACAAAATCCAGAGAAAGAGGGAAGGAAATAAACATGATATTTAACTTCATTTCAGAAAAAAAATCACGTTAACATTTTTGTATATTTTATGGTTGCAATGAGTCATAGGTGACTTGACGGGACATAACAACAACAACGCAATATGTTTGTGTGGAGAGGTATATAGTTATATATCTAATAGGGGTTGTTGTTATGTGCCATCGAGTTGCTTATGACTCATAGCAACCCCATGTACAACAGCCCTAAACCCTGCTCTATCCTGTGCCAATTGCACTGCCTCTGACACACCCATCCGATTACCCCAGTCACTGAATCAAACCACCTCATAGAGGGTCTTCCCCTCCTACGCCGTCCCTCCACCCTCCCAAGCATGATGTCTCTCTCCAAGGACCTGTCTCTCTTTACAACATGTCCAAAGTATGTCAGAAAAAGCCCCAGAATCCTTGCCTCCAAGGAGCAGTCTGGTTTAACTCTCCAGGATGAATCTGTTTGTTTTCTTAGCAGTCCATGGTGTATTCAATACTCTTCTCCAGCACCACAGCTCAAAGGCATAATTCTCCTTCTATCCTCCCTAGTCATTATCCAATTCTCTGTTGCATAACAAGTGATTGCAAAGACCATGGCCTGTATCAGGCGCACCTTAGTTTCTAGAGAGACACCATTGCTCTTCAGTACCCTGGAGAGGTCCCTAACAGCAGACTTTCCCATCACAATACATTTTTTGATTTCCTGGCTGCTGGTGCCAAGAGTGTTGACTGTGGAGCCGAGCAAACTAAAGTTGTTAACAATTTCAATCTCTTCACCATCCATCCTAATGTGCCGATTGGTCCAGTGGTGAGAATCTTTGTTTTT
>NW_006399858.1:2792814-2793524 GCF_000299155.1 Elephantulus edwardii
ACTCATAGCAATCCTATGAACAGAAGACCTGAACCCTTGTATAACTTTCACCATTTCTCCAAGTTCATAGGGTTTCTGGAGGCAAGCTATTTCAGAATTGGATGCCACTCTTGCCTCCAAGCATGTTTTAGTCAGGGAGCTCCACCAAACACTGTCCACCATGGGTAACCATTATTGCAGAGAGGGTGGGACAGCCCATAAAGTTTCCAAGCCTGCTTGCCTTCCTCCTGCACTGCGGCTGCTGGCCTCAAACCACTGATAAATGCTAATCTGAATGAATACTTATCTGAGTTCTTTTAGATACCTAGTCTCCATAGTATCTAATAAAGATATTTATGAATTTTATTATTATATAGTTTTAAACCAACACTTACAAACTGGGAAAATAACAAGACATATTCTTAGAAAGAAATCAGTGTTTGAATATGATAGAAATAATAGTTGATGTGTATAGTGTATGCAGACTAAATGACATGGTTCTACCATTATTGTGTTTGTAATAATGACAGCTCTGACCAGAGCACATTAGAAATAAATCAGCATAAACTTTTCAATTTATGAATGTATTGATACATGTAGGCTGAGATTATAAAATACGATTTGTTGTTATAACTAGCTACTCCAGAAATAGAATTTTTTTATTAAATTTTATTAGTTTTAATGAACATTTACAGAGATTTTGGGTTTTCATTCATTCATTGTTGCACTGT
>NW_006399858.1:2799719-2806043 GCF_000299155.1 Elephantulus edwardii
AATGAGATTGTTCTATAGTTTCCACACTCTGTTGGGTCACCCTTCTTTGGCATGGGAACAAATATAGATCTCTTCCAGTCAGTTGGCCAAGTGGTTGTTCTCCAGATTTCTTGGCACAACTTTTTGAGCACGTCCAGGACCGCATCTGTTAGATGAAATATGTCAATTGGTATACCATCTATTCCTGGAGTCTTGTTTTTTGCTATTTCCTTCAAAGCAGCTTGAATTTCTTCCTTCATCACCATAGGCTCTTGCTCATATGTTATTTCATGAAATTCTTCTGTGTCTGCCAATTCCTTTCTGACTCATTATGTTCTTTCCATCTTCTTTTAATACTTGCTGCATCATTTAATATTCTTCCTAAAGCATCCTTGATTATAGCAACTCAAGGTTTGAATTTTTTCTTCAGTTCCTTGAGCTTAAGAAATGCTGAACGAGTTCAGCCCTTTTGATTTTCCGACTCCAGCTCCTTGCACGTTTCATTGTAATATTTTGCTTTGTCATCCTGTGCTGCCTTTCGGAATCTTCTTTTCAGCTCTTTAGTCTCTTGAATTCTTCCCTGTGCTTTGGCTTCTCTGTGCTCCAGTGCAATCTTCAGAGTATCTTCAGACATCCATTTCGGTCTTTTCTTCCTCTTCTGTCTTTGTAATGACTGTTTGCACTCTTCCTGGATGATACGTTTGGCATCCTCCCATTAGGTCTTCGCTCATTAGTGTTCAAGGCCTCAAACCTGTTCCTGAGATGGTTCTGAAATTCAGGTGTGGTGAACTCAAAGTCATATTTTGGTTCCCGTGGATTCAGTTTAATTTTCCTCAACTTAAGCTTGAACTTGCATATGAGTAGTTAGTGGTCTGTTCCACAATCAGCTCCTGGCTTTGTTTTCACAGCTGATATTGAGCTTCTCCAGCACTTTTTTCCACAGACGTAATCGATCTGATTCCTATGTATACCATCAGGTGAAATCCATGTGTATGACCTGCGGTTATGTTTCTCATAAAGCGTATTTGCAATGAATAAGTCATTGATTGTACAAAATTCAGTCAATCTATCTCCAGCTTCGTTTCTGTCATCAAGTCCATAGGGGCGTGGAGCGAAAATGGGCAGACATAGATGATCACAGGCCTGAGCCATCATACTAGGATGGACTAGGAGAAGGTATGAAGTAGGTGCTGGCTGGCTGATGAGAGGGAACAAAGCAGCGTCCTGGTGGTTAGGACAGGCATGATCAACATTGAACTTGTTAGTTGTTTCTTGAGGAAGGAAGGGTCTTTCATCAGCTCTTTATATTTTCCCCGAGATTGCCACTCTTTCTCCAACAGAGCATCTGGTAGATTCGAACCTTTGGAATTGCAGCACAGCTTCTTGCCACTAGGGCATCAGAGCTTCCTTCATCTGCTCTTTTGGGTAAAATGCTTGTCTATCAGATATCCTTCTAAAGACGAGCATTCAAATTAAGGCAGACTAGGGAGAAGGATTGGTCATCCACTTCTGAAATAAGAGGGCTTCAAAAATCCCATGTCCAATAAAACACTCTAAGATTAGGTTCACAGATATGGAGCCAGAAGTTAAGCTTTCATATTGGGAATCACAAATGAGGAGGAAGAGTTGCAAACAGACACAAGTGTTTAGAACATGGAATATGAAAATCATGAATGTAGAAAAGTCAGACATTGTTAAAAGAGAAATGGAACTTATTAGGCATTGATGAAATGAGATGGCATGAGACATTTAGAATAAAACATTAAGATGATCTACTACACTGGAAATGAAAAGGTGAAGAAAAATGGGTAGCTTGAAAAGATCATTTCTAGATCCATCTTGAAATTCAGTGTTGTGAGTGACAAGGTGATATCCATACACTTACAAGGAAGGCTTGTTAATATCACTATCATTCAAATATATTCACCAACAATCAGAGCCAAAAAGAAGAAAATGGATAATTTCCACCAACTTTTGTAGTCAGAAATCAATAACATGCAAGCAGGAAGCATTAATATTAATGAGTGACCAAAATGCAAAAGCTGAGAACAGGGAAGTAGGATTAGCAGTCAAAACAACCACAGATTTAGTGACAGAAATGAGCTGGAAACAGAATGACAGAATTTTGTACTATCAAAGATTTATTAATTGTTTTATAATAAACACAAATGGCAGCTATACACATGGACAGCATCTGATGGTCTACGCAAGAATCAGATTGACTACATCTGTGGAAAATGGTTGGAAAAGTTCAATATCAGCTGTGAAAACTAGGCCAAGTGCTGATTGCAGAACAGACCATCAGCTACTCATATCGAGTTCCAACTGAATCTAAAGAAAATGAAATCTAATCCACAAGAATAAAAATTTGACCTTAAGTCTACCCCACCTGAATTAAAAAACCATCTCAGGAACTAGTTTTAAGGACTTGAATACAAATGAGCAAAGATCAGATGAGCTGCAGGAGAACATAAAAAATATCACCCATGAGCGATGCAAAAGGTCATACAAAGACAGAGGAGGAAGAAAAGACTAAATGGATTTTAGAAGAGACTTTGAATATTGTAGTAGAGCTCCAAGAAGCCAAAGCAAAGGGAAGAAATCAGGAAATTAAGGAGCTGAAGAGAAAAGGCAGCTCAGGAAAACAAAACAAAATATTATAATGAAATATGCAAAGAGCTGGCATCAGAAACTAAAACGATTTGAACTCGTCATTTCTTAAGCTGAAGGAACTGAAGACCATATTAAAGCTCGAAGTTGTGATGCTTAAGAATATTATGGGCAGAATATTGAATGATCCAGAAAGCATTAAAAAAACAACAACCCTCAAACAACCAAAAACACCAAAACAAAAGAAGATGGAAGGAATACACAGAGTCACTGTCAAAAAAAAAATTGGCTGATACAGATAAATTTTGTGAAACAGTATATGATCAAGTGGCAATGGTGATGAAAGAGGAAGTTCAAGCTGCTCTGAAAGAACTGGCAAAATACAAGGCCCCAGGAATTGATGGCATATAAATTGATATATTTTAACAAACAGATGCAGCCTTGGACCCGCTAACCACATTGTGCCAAGAAATCTGGAGAACAGCTGCCTGACTAACTGACTGGGAAAGATGCATATTTATTCCCGTTCAAAAAAAAAGTTGATCTGATAGAGTGTGTAAATTATTGAACAATATCACAAATATCACATGTAAGCAAAATCCTGCTGAAGATTATACAGAAACAACTGGAATAGCACATTAACAGGGAACTGCCAGAAGTGCAAACTGGTTTTAGAAGAGGCTGTGGCACTAGTGACATCATAGCCAACGTCAGATGGATCTTGGCTGAAAGCAGAGTACCAGAGGAATATCTGTGTTTCATTGGCTATGCAAAGGCATTTGACTGTGTGGATCACAACAAATTGTGGCCAACTTTGAGAATAATGGAGATCCCAGAACAGTTAACTGTGCTCATGTGAAATCTATCCAAGACCAGGAAGCAGTGGTCAGAATAGAGCAAGGGAATACTACATGGTTTCAAATCAGGAAAGGAATGTGCCAAGGATGCATCTTGGCACCACACTTTTTCAATTTGTATGCAAAACAGATCATTCAAAAGGCTAAACTTTATGAGGAGGAATATGGCCTCAGGATTGGAGGAAGACCCCTTAACAACCTGCATTATGAAGATGTCACAACACTGCCTGCTGAAAGTGAGGAGGACCTGAAGCACTTGCTGTAAAAGGTCAAGATGAAGTTCAACATCAAGAAAATGAAGATTCTCACCATTGGGCCATTTGGCAGCATCATGATAGTTGGAGAAGAGATTGAGATTGTTCATAATTTCAGCTTGCTTGCGTTCACAATCAACACTGTTGGCACTAGCAGTCAGGAAGTCAAAAGGTGAATTGCATTAGGAAAATCTGCTTTCAGGAACCTCTCCAGATTGTTGAAGAGCAACAATGTCAGTCTAAAGACTAAGATGTGCCTGATCCAGCCCACTGTCTTCACAATTACTTGCTATCTAGCAGAGAGCTGGACAATGACTAATGATGACAGAAGAAGGATAGATGCCTTTGAGTTGTGGTGCTGGAGAAGAATATTAAATATACCATGGACTGCCAAGAGAGAAAACAAGTCTGTCCTAGAAAAGATGAAACCAATTTTCTCCTTGGAGGCAAGGATTTTGCAGCTCCATCTGACATATTTTGGGCATGTTGCCTGGAGAGATCAATTCTTTGAGAAGGACATCATGTTTGAAAGGGAGGAGAGACAGCACAGGAAAGGAAGACCCCAGGTGAGATGGATTGACACAGTAACTGGGGGAAGGGGGTAGATGTGTTGGAGACAGTGAGATTGGCTCAGGAAAGGGTCATCATGTGTAGGAGCTGACATGATGATACCCAACAACAGATATGCTAGTATTTCTATTGTTATTATTGAATTAGTTGGCACAAAATTAAAATACAATTATTTTCCTTTTCTGAGAGTTTTGAGGTGTACCTGAAGCCATTATTTGTCTTCACCTGGACTTGCCCACTTTACAAATACCCAGTGCATAAATGGCATACACTTCTTGACAGTTTTGTCTTAATGGTAGAAAATTCCAGTATTGGCTTATCCACTATTTGCTGTGTGCTCCGTAGAGTCAGAACTGATTAATAGCTTATCCTTTCACAGGTTTTCAGAAACAGTAAATTGTGCAGGAAGAGACTACCCATCTTTCTCCTGCAGCAGTGCTGGTAGATTTGAACCACATATCTTTGAGTTGGCAGCACAATTCCTTACCATTAAGCCACTTCAAATAGCCAGTAGTTATAAAAATGGAAATATTTGTACTTGCTATTGCCAGGACAGAAATATTTTACTAGATAGTTTTTCTGAAAGGCCAATTAAGGAACACTCACCAAAATTTTCAGTTTCAGGCTCAGTGACCACAAAGTAGAAATGTGGTTGGTAAAATTAAGACTAGAGACACTTGAAAGTAGCATGTTTCCTTCAGTATCTTACTTTCTTCAAAATACCAGCGACTGTAGAAATATTTGAAGTAATAAGAATGTAAGAGGAAATGTATCTATCTCTGCAATAATTGTCTGCTACACATTGAACGGGGACAGGCATGGAAGCAGAAGGCTAGGTGCTGGGACACCAAGGCCCGTGTTCAGTTCAGTTACTTTGACTTTAACAAAGCTTGCCCATCTCATCTTGCCAGTGCAGCTATTAAAACTGACATTTATTACAGGCTTCTGTAAAACACCTGCAGGTCAAGCCAACTCCCATCGCCTGGAGAAAGTCTTCTTGTTCTTTTTGGGAGCTAACCATCCGTTGATCAGAATGAGTAGAGAGTTAAAAGTGTGAGTATCTCAGAATCTCACTTGTCCAAAGTTTCTCCTTCTAGAAACTCTTTTAGAAAGTATGAAATGTTTTCAATTTGATCTAGCACATGGATTTGTACATCGGATATTGGGGCAAAACCTTAACCTGAAATGACTTGAAATGTTAATGCTTTACTAATTATGCAAGGGGTAAGTTTTAAAAACATTCCTATCACATAGAAGACACACAAACATTTACCAATATAATCTGGGTCTGTTTTCACCCATTGTTTTGGAGCTCAAACCTAAAACTTTAATATATAATATGTAAGCATATTTTATAAAGGACTTTTATAGGTCAATTATTTGAAATTTAAACAAAGACATAAATTTCACCTAGACTCTTTTGTAATGCCAGAAGAATTTTTAGAAGTGTTTTGAAATCATTCATATTCTGTGCTTTATTTGCATGGTTTTGAAATAGAAATAATAATTTTGAACTGTTTCTCAATTTATATTTCCTTTTTTTCTCGTGAGTAGGAAGGATCCTAATTGGATAGTGCCAACCTGAAGCTATCAGAAAGACAAGAAAAAATAATGTAGTGCAACAGATTGTATAGGCCTTAAAAGTCATTGTAATTTTCCAAAAAGAGCCTAAAGCATGACACCAAATGATCTCTCTGCTAAACCACATAAAAAATAAAAACACATCGCCTAGAGTCGACTCTGAACCATTGTGACCCTCCATCAGGCTTGGAGACACTGTACCCGCCTGGCTGGCTGGTGACTGGAAGAGATTCATGTTTTTTCCCATTTCAAAACTGATGATCTAGCAGAGTGTGGAAATTATCAAATGATATCACTAATATAGCTGAGGAATATTAAACCAAATCCACAGGAGCCAAAATATGACTTTGATTTCATACCACCTGAATTTCAGAAGCATCTCAGGAACAGGTTTGAGGCCTTGAACACTAATGAGCGAAGACCAGATGAGTTGTGGGAGGATGTCAAAGATATCATTCAGAAAGAGTGTAAAC
>NW_006399858.1:2807838-2834526 GCF_000299155.1 Elephantulus edwardii
GTGTCAGAGGCAGTGTGGTTGGCGCAGGATAGAGCAGGGTTTAGGGCTGTTGTGCATAGGGTCACTATGAGTCGGAAACGACTCGACGGCACATAACAACAACAACAACATCACTAATATAAAAAGCAGGCAAAGTCCTACTGAAGGATATGCAAAAATGACTGAAACAGTACATCAACAGAGAACTACCAGATATACAAGCCCGTTTTAGAAGAGACTGTGGCACCAGGGACTTTATAGCTAATGTCTGATATATCTTGGCTAAAAGCAGAGAGTTCCAGAGAAATGTCTGTCTGTGTTTCATTGACTATGCGAAGACATTTGACTATGTGGATCACTACAAGTTTTGGCTAACCTTGAGGAGAAGGCGAATCGCAGAACACATGATTATGCTCATACAAAACCTATTTTTAAACCAGGACGCCGTTGTCAGAACAGAGCAAGAGAACACTGCATGGTTCAAAATCAGAAAAGGAGTGTGTCGGGGATGTGCTCTATCTCCACACCTTTTCAATCTTTATGTAGAACAGATCATTCGAGAACCTGGACTTTGTGTGTGACATCAGAATTAGAGGAAGATTCATTATGCAGATGACACAATCTTACTTGCTGAAACTGAGGAGGGCCTGAAGCATTTAAAAGACTGTGGTTTGCAATATGAATTGAAGCTCAACATCAAGGAAACAAAGATTTTCAGCACTGGTCCCATTAACAGCTTAATGATACATGTAGAAAAATTAATATTGTTCACAATTTCAGCTTGCATGGGTTCATAATCAACACTCTTGGCACCAGCAGTCAGGAAAATCTGCTTTCTAGGACCTTTTCAGAGTGTTGAAGAACAAGGATGTCAGTCTAGAGACTAGGTGTGCCTGACCCAAGCCATGGTCTTCGTAATTACTTGTTATGCATTAGAGAGCTTGACAAAGACCAAGGATGACAGAAGAAGAGTAAATGTCTTTGAGATGTGGTGCTGGAGAAGAGTATTGAACATACAATGAACTGTCAAGAGAACTAACACGTCTGTCCTGGAGAGGGTGAAAGACTTATATACTTTGCGCACGTAGCTAGGAGGGACCAGTCTTGGGAGAAGGATATCACGCTTGGGGACAGCACAGGAGCAGAAGACCCTGGATCAGAGGGAGTGACACAGTAACTGGGATAATGAGGGCAGGTATGTCAGAGAAAGTGAGATTGGCTCTGGATAGAACAGAGCGATTGTTCATAGGGTTGCTATGAGTAGTAGCCTCCTTGATGGCACATAACACCACTACCACCACCACCAAATATTTACAAGAGACTTCCATCTTTTGTCCTTTGGAGTGGCTGGATGAGAACTAGCAACTTTTTTGTTAGCAGTGCAACATGTAAAGCACTACACTAACAGAAGCTCTATTAAATTGCTTTTAGGCTGCACTTATTATTTCTTAAGGGGCATACAATTTTCCTTCTACCTGAGTTTCATGCACAATTAAACCTCAGAAAGCAAAGAGGATGGATGCCACCATGCAAAAAGAGGGGAAAACCAGGAAGGTGGGCCTTGCTTCTGCCTCGCCGGTGATTCATGAAGGAGAGAGTTGAGACTGGAACAGGGAGAGAGAGAATCACAATTGTTCCCCTCTCTCCACTCTTCAGGCCTTCACAGGCACTGAGAGTGGGCTGATGTCCCCCAGATGGACTCAGAAGTCTGGTTTACAATTGGA
Organism: Elephantulus edwardii; assembly: GCF_000299155.1. Lineage (NCBI taxonomy): Eukaryota > Metazoa > Chordata > Mammalia > Macroscelidea > Macroscelididae > Elephantulus > Elephantulus edwardii. Next base: position 2,809,542 of record NW_006399858.1, read on the forward strand.
GGGGGCTAAGTGGAAAGTCAGAGGTCCTGATTTTTTATAAAAAAAGAAATTTTTTATTGGTTTGCATATAACAATATATATCATGTTTTGTACATGTGATGGGTGTTTTATATAATCATTCATATATAATATATTTTAGGTAATTAATAACCATTGTCTATGCCTATTATCACCCATGTTCTAAAGTTCTTTCTGAACCATTCCCGTTACTTCACTTTCCTCTCCACCCACTAACCTCGGCTATCGCAGTGATTTTTTTTCCCCTTCTCCTTTTTCTGTCCTTCTTCTGCCCTTCCCCTTTTGAACATTTATATGTAATGTATCTTGCTCAGTCATCCTTCTATTTTCATAATAATGGCCTTAAGCTATATTTGTCCTCTAATGACTGAGATATTTTACTCAGCATAATGTTCTCTAGTCCCTCCCAAGTTATATAATATTTTATGTGATTATTACTCCTTAGTGTTGCATAGTGCACTCTGGTAGCCTAGTAAGAAGAAACTGCTCTGTAATCTCGAAGGCATGTGGTTCAATACCAGCAGCTTTGCTGTGGGAGAAGAATGGGCAATCTTCACCGGTGCCTCTAAAAACCTGCTGAAGGGTCAGCTACTGGTGGGTTCCAAGTCTACGGTTTGCAACAAAAACAATGTACCATAATTTCTCAATCCATTCATTTGTTGCTGGGCATTTGGGCTAGTTCTATTTTCTTGCTATTGTGCACAATGCTACTATGAACATTGGTGTGTAAATGTCCATTCATGTCTTAGCTTTGATTATGTTGGAATACTTTCCTAGCAGTGGAATAGCTGGGCCATATGGGGTTTTTAATCTTTAGCTTTTTGAGGAAATGCCAAATTGTCTTCCATAATGATGGTGCCATTTTGTAGTCTTGCCAGCACTACATAAGAGTTCTAATCTCTCCACATCCTCTTCAACATTTATTGCTTGCTGTATTGTCAAACTTGCTACTGCTGCTGGAATACAGTGGTATCTCGCTGTGGTTTTGATTCACATTGCTCCGATTGTTGGTAGTTTTGAGCATGTCTTCATGTGTTCCATGGCCATCCAAATGTCCTCTTTTGTGAAGAGTCTTTTTGGGCCTGTCACCTCGTTTGTGATTGCGTTATCAGTGTTTTTCTTGTGGAGGTAGAGGGCCTGTTTTAGGTTCACTGTGGTGGAGTGGAGTCTCCAGTTTGTGTAACACTTAAACACTCAATTGCTAACTTAACAGTTAGTGGTTCTAATCCATTCAATAGATTCTCTAAATAAAGACTTGAATATTTGCTTTTGGAAGGTCACAGTCTTGAGCAGAGAAGTTCTACTCTGGCACACATGGGTTATCATTCATCAATATTAACTCTTTCCCTCCCCCCATTAAAAAAAACCAACACCCCGAAACTTCTATTGGTTTGAGTACAAAATTAATACATATTGCATATCATTCATGTACATTGCATTTCATACAGTCCTTCATTCACATTGTGCTTCAAACAGTCATACACATTGTGTTTTATAAAATTAATCACCATTGGTCTATGCCCACCATTATCCCATCTTTTCAAGTCCCCCCTGAATCTTTCCTAATTCCTTCACCACCACCCCATGCCTGTTATCCTAGTAATTTCCTCCTCTTCCTACCCCTTTCCTCCTTTGTCTCCCTCCCCCTTTCCCTTTTGAACTTTTATCCACATCTTACTTGTTATCCTTCTATTTTTACAATAATGATCTTATGCAGTATTTGTCTTTATGAGACACTCAGCATAATGCTCTCTAGACTCTTCCATGTTATATTTTACAAGATCATTACTCCTTAATGCTTCATGTTGTTATTGCTAAGTGCCATCAAGTTGGAGGCGACTCATAGTGACCCTATGAACGAAAGACCTGGACACCTGTATAACGTTCGTCCTTTCTCCAGGTTCATAACGTTTCCAGAGGCAAGTTATTATGGAAGTGGATGCCACTCCTGCTTCCAAGCTTGTTTTAATCAGTGGCTCCACAAAACACTGTCCACCATGGGTAGCCTTTCTCACATTTGACACATCAGTGTCACAGTGTTCAGCTTCACAGCAACCACAAGTTACCTCTGTATGGTAGATGGACATACCAGGGTTATATGACCTAGAAGAATGTTTCACCAAAAACAAGTGTTCCTTCTTTTTCAATTTTTTGAAGTAATTTAAGTAGAATTGGTAATAGATCCTCTCGGGATGTTTGGTAGAATTTAGCTGTGAAGCCCTCTGGCCCAGGGCTTTTATGACCTTTTCAATTTCTTCTTTTGTGATGAGTCTGTGCAAGTGTTCCATATCTGTTCTTTTCAATCTGGTTAGAGTATAAATTTCAAGTAATTTGTCCATTTCCTCTAGGTTAAATTTGCCAGTGGTTTGTCAATTTTATTGACCTTTCTGAAAAACCAACTCCTCTTCTTAGTGATGGTTTCAATTGTTTTTCTGTTTTCTATCTCATTGATTTCAGCTCTCATCCTTCTAATTTCTTTTTTCCCCTAGACACTGTAGCATTAGATTGTTGTTATTTTTCTATTTGATGAAGGTGTTGAGTTAGATGATTGATTTTTCTTCTTTCTTCCTTTTTGATGTGTGTGCTTATTGCTATGAATTGCCCCCTGAGGACTGCCTTAGCGGCATCCCAGATTTTTGTATGTTGTATTTTCATTTACAGTTTGGCTGTCCCTCTCTGCCTTGTGATAATTTTTTTAAGTCCCTATACCTTTTAATTTATACTGTCATTTCTTTCTTCCACCTTTTGCATTTTCTTTCATAGCTGTTTAACTTGCTCCTCATTGATGTATTTCTTCTGGATTGTTGTCTATGGAGTATTTGCTTTCTTAATTGTTTCTTCCATCATTTGTATCTTCTGTAGCTATTAAAATAACTCCACATCAATATATTTATTCTTGTTCTCTCTATCTGGGGTAGTAATTGGGTCTGCTTTTTTAGGAGAAGGGCTATTTTGTTATTTTATGGTGACTGAGGGGTTTTTGACATTATGTGAGTCTTTTCTTAGTAGATGTTAGGCCACTACAACTATATAGTGACACATAACATGGCAATGTTTAGTGATGGACTTGTATATTTGTGCTCCCTTCTTAGGCTCAAGGTCAAACAGCAGGGTTTTCCCTGAATGGGAAACTAGGAAGCCTGTTTTTCCCTTCTAGAACTGGTGTCTCTGCCTCACTTGAACTCTCCTGTTCCCTTCTGCTTGAGCTTAAGTGCTTCTGCATGGTGTAGTTAAATAGCAGTGATTCTGCTAAAGTACCTGAATGGGAAACCAGGAAACCTTGTGTTTCCTTCCAGAACTGGAATCTTTGCCTCACTTGAGCTGCTCAAGCTGTCCCTCTCCCTTTGTTTGAACTTCAAGAGTCACAATTGGTGTAGGTAAACAGCAGTGATTCCTCCAAAACACTGTGGGCCCACACCTCTTACTACTGCTCCACTCAGAGCTTCTTTAATGTCAATTTTCCCCCCAAAAAAGGTTTGCTTTGAATTATTTGAAAGACCTTGTTAAAACTCAGATTATGACTCAGTCGGTCTTGGTGGGGCCTGAGATTTTACATTTGCAAGCTCCCTGGTCAAGCTAATGTAGATGTTGTTGGTCTGTGAAAAGGACTTTAAGGACAAAGTATATAATTTCCCCAGGTCCCCATTAAGGTATCATTTAAGGATTAGGTTAAGGAGGAACATGTTGAAACAGTGATCAGTTTCATGTAAAAGTGCAATGATGAGTGAATGGAAATCCAAAGTCTCTAAATTTTCATTAAAATTAATAATCATAATAATTTTCAAAAAACACAAGCAAGCACTCTATACGTGGATCTCACTGACAGGCTCCATAGGAATCAGATTGACTACATCTGTGGGAGAAGTTGTTGAAGAAGCCCAACATTGGCATCAAAACTAGGCTGGGGCAGATTGTGGGTCAGATCATCATTTACTCATTATTGTTGTTGTTATGCAACCCGTAGCAATCCTATGTGCAACATTTCTGAATCCTGCCCTGTCCTGAGCCAGTCTCACTACTTCCAACACACCAACCCCCACCGCCCCAGTTACTATATCAATCCATCTCATCCATGGTCTTCCTCATAGATAAGTTCAAATTGAGGCCCCCAAAAAGGAAAATAAGCCCACAAGAACCAAGATATGATCTTGAATCTATTTCATCTGAATTTCAAGATTATCTTAGAAATAAGTTTGAGTCGTTGAACACCAATGATCGAAGACTGTTTGTGGGATGATATCAAGGATATCATTCATGAAGAAGCTTGACTACACTCCTCTTAAAGATAATGTTTTCATGTCTTCTATGGATGGAACTGATGTGTATTTGAAAAGCTGTTTTTCTGGATTACGAAACCAAAGAAGAACATCAAACTACAATGACTTGTATCAGACACTATTTGCTTTGGAGAACATATGTGTACACTTTTCTTCCTGTTTGGTGACAGTTTCCATCTCCAGCACAATTGCGTAGACTTGATCACTCACTTGAATTTGTTGCATAACAGAACAAAACAAATCTTTGTTAATCCCAAGGACTGTAAGTGAAAGCTTACTTAGGAAAGTAGATAGCCTCTGAGCAGACAATGGAAACATTCATTTCCGTTTCCCCAGACAAGGAGGGGAGAGATGGGCTGTGTTTTATGTGAGAGGTCATAATGGGAATGATGGCCTTCTTTCTACCAGGATATGGAGTGAGCCCTTGCGCCCCAGAGGATGTTTTACATGGAGTTTAGGCTTTGAAGCTAACAGCATGAGCTGGAACACAAAGTACAATCAATGCCAGATTTCCTTTTTATAGCTTTTAAATTTGGGGACAAGAGCACACATTTTCAGCAGGCAGGCTACACACAGACGGAGGGAGCTGGCCCTCTTCCAGATGTGGTGTGAGCACTTCATGAAGTGCATCTCATAGAGACACCTACTGGTAGAGCCTCATGCTTCAATAGCAGTTTCTGCTGGGCCCCTAAAAATGTTCAACTCCATCTCTGATGAGTCTGTCCCAAATTACTGCTTTCAAGTAATTGAGTGATGATGATAATAACAACAACTATATTTGCTCATACAAAATTATTAAATATTTGCTTGACTTGTATGCTCTAGTAGTGTGGGATGTTGTTGTTATTGTTAGATGTCATCAAGTTGATTATGTCTAATAGCAACCCTATGAACAACCCTATCCCGTGCCATCCCCATCATCCCTGATACATTTGAGCCCAATGATACAGTCACAGTGTTAATCTATCTTGTTGAGGTTCTTCCTTTCTTTTGACGTTCCTCTCCCTTTTCAACCATGATGTCTTTTTCCCAAGGATTGGCCTCTTTCTCCCGATAAGTTCAAAATACGTGAAATGAAATTTCACCATTATGACTCTGAGGAGCACTTCCTGCATTCTGGTGTGGTATTTAGGGGTTGCATTGCCTCATTGGTGGCTCAATCCAACAGTGACTCTAGGAGGGGAAGATGAACCACTTTTTCCTGTGTGATTTATCGCTTCAGAAACCCATGGTAGTGTCAACTGTGAGACAGTTCCTCCTTCATGGCTATTAGAGTTTTGGCTTAGGAGCGAAGATCGAAATGTTCAAGAAATCTGAATGGGCAGTTGAAACAGAATAAATTATGTACATGTTTACTTTAAAATATGTTCTTACCATACCTGATCTAGGAATAGCAAAGATGTGTTAGCTCTGATAAAAATAAATAAAATAAAGAGCTCTTAAGTGAGAGCAAAGTTAATGAGTAACCTTTACTGCTCTCAAGGGTCAGCAGAGGAAAGAAACAAAAATATACATGCAAAATATGAATATGAATATATTTCTGCAATAAATCTTGTCTTCTGTTGTTGCTGGAGGCTGGTTGAATTAGAATCAACACATAGCCAACCCTCTAGTGAGTGTTCAGAGGCACTAAATTGCACAGGAGGGAATTGCCCATCTTTTTCCTGCAGAGCTATTGGTGGATTTGAACCATATGCCTTTTGGTTGGAAGCACAACTTCTTATCACTAAGTCACTTAATGGTGATATATTTTTATATCAAATACCAATTATGAGGGAAAAGAGACTGGTGATTTGGTATTGGAAGGAGAACCAGTTTTTATGTGCAGTACTGAGCAGACAATGTGGTCTTAGGGTGACTGTGTTCTTTGCCTTCTCCTCCCCTCTCTCTGGTGGGTCCAAGCCATTATCTATAGTGTTAGCATTAGTCTTTTTTTAAGAAGAGTGAGAAAACATCTCAATCTTTACCAAGAGAAATCATGATTTAGGGGAACTAAATACAGGCAAATAAAAATAACTAACCCCTCACAGCCAAAACATAAGCAGTGTAATTCCCTCTTGTGTTATTATGGTGCCTACCAACCTAATTGAAAACATGTCCATTTGAAGTTAAATAAATTACTGCTACAATTACATGACCTTGAGGTCAGCTCCTTCAGGAGATGGTCAGAACTTGTATTAACTATTCCACAATTACTGTAAGCAGCCTCAGCCAATCAATGTCGGATAATTGCTGCTAAAATATGCATTTAATTAACACAGTTCTTCATGTCTTGGCTATTTTAGCTTAGAGATGAAGAAGAAAGTTAAGTTAAATTGTGAGGTTGCTCAAACAAGACTTCAGAATGGAGAGCTTTTTCCTCCCAAAGCACTTTCTTGATAGTTAATCTGGTCAAGAGAGAACATTTCTCAGATTTGAAGAGAACAGTGCAGCCATCTGAAGAATGGGGCCTTGCCAGGGCCATTTATAAACCTACTCTCCAGGAAGGAGCACCTTAATTTTTCTCAGCGAGGTGGATTCACAGAGTATCATTCACATTGATAGTTCAATTCTTCTTGAACTATCAACAATTATTGCTGTAACTCAAAACCATATAATACTTTTTAAATTGCATGAATGCATGGCAATGATGTCACTATGAATTCACAGATTGCCATTTTCCTGTTGTTATGAGGTACTGTCAAGTTGAACCTCATCCTTTCCTGCTCCATTCCCACAGTCTCTGCAGTGCTCAAGGCCATCATTGCTGTCACTGTGTCAACCCATCTCAGTAAGTGTTTCTGTCTGTTTCGCTGACTTTCTACTTTTCCAATCAATTTTCATGATCTCCTTGTATTTCATCTCAATGCAGTTGATTTGAAACTAATAGCTGACTCTCTAGCAGGGTTTTGACCACTGTAACTTGAACCTGAGGAGATTGCTCATTTTTCTCCCAAGGAGTCACTGGTTTGAACTACCAGAGAGATGTCATCTTTGCGTGAACGGTGCAACTCCCTGTAGCCTAGGCCCCCAGAGCTCCTTTATGGTAGAAAATCAACAATCCATAGGTTTTCTGAATCAAGTTAATTCTTTCAGTGACTTCTGTAGGACTTTCTTGGCTGTGATCTTTAGAAAAGCAGAGTGCCAGGAATTTTCTTTAGCTGCACTGCTGGATGCGTTCTAATAGCCCACCTTTCAGTCAACTGTAGAACAGAAACCATTTGGGACATACAGAGAGCAGAGCTGCTTTTGGCTGTATTCTAGGGCATTTTCTCTATCCTTCTTCGAAATATTAGGCAGTATGCTTCTTCTACTTTTTAAAATATATATGCACACTCATACTAACTGCAGTATTATTCACAATAGCAACGTGTAGGAAACAGGTCAGGTGCTCATCAACAATTGAATGAATAGAGAAACTATTCACACAATGGAATACTACACAGCTCTGAAAAACTATGAATTTGTACCACACTAAGCAATGCGGATGAGTCTGGAAGGAATCATGCTGAGTGAAATATCTCAGTAACAAATACTGCATAAGCCCACTATTGGAATAATAAAATCAAGACAGGAGAGGACGGATAAGTAGGAAAAGTGGATAGATAATAAACACTGGCCTGGAATAGGGTGAAATGTAGGACATTCTGAAAGGAAGTAAACAATTAAAAAACATTATAAATGAAAATTAATCGCCTTACTTGGGGATTTAGGAAAAGAAGAGGGAGGAAAAGTGTCTTCTAGTTTTGATACTTTAGTTACAGAGAAATCTATAAGAAGTTGCTGTTAACCCAAAAGTGGAGCTGATCTGTCAGTTTGAATTCACTAGCAATTCCTTGGGACAAAGATGGGAAATGTCTTCCCAAGTAAATTACAGCCTCTGCAAAGCTGCTCAGTGTCAGCATGAATCAGTTCCAACTCAATGGCAGTGAGTTCTGAGTTAAAGTTGAAGGTGCATGATTGTTTATTGTGTATTCACCGACTTCCTTCTATATTCAAGCTGAGCTGAACTTTGTGGGACCACATGGCCTTGGGTTGTGAACAGAAGCGATGTATGGTTACTTAGGAGCTACAGCATTTCAAAGCTGGAACATAGCTTTCTGTCTCTCCTTTTTGTCTCACAGGTTTTCTAGAAGTTGAGTGATGGGATTGAAAATAAAAGCAGCCCAGATTGCTGCATCATCCCACAGAGCAGCTTTGACATGTATCTTGACTGGCATTGCATTTTGCATAAGAAAGAAAAAGATTGCATTATTAAACCAGTGATCTTTTGAGGTTTACTTATAGTCTAACCTATCCTAATGAGTATAATTGGCTTCTCTGGAAAGAAACAAATCCATAATCTATAGTATTAAGTAACTACTTAAACTGAAGTAATTTGGATCTAATTTATACAAACATTTATTCTTTTAAACAAGAAAGGAAAATTACAACATTCCACAGACATTATACCTTTGGAGTAAGCCACTTGTACATTAATTTTTAATGAGAAACATTCTTTATTATGACTTCTTTGACAAGACTTTGATATTTTTTGGTAAATGATGACCATAATTAAGGTTCTCATAATGAATACAGTAATTTTTAAACAGGTCTATTTATATAATGCTTCTCCGATAGGAGACTTAATTTTTTAATAAAAAGCAACAGTGAGTATATGACGAAGGTTTCATAATGCACAGGGGTATAAAGTCACCACTATATTAATTTTTAATTCATTCTTTCATTCATTCATGGTGTTGAAACATATCCTTTTTTTTACTTATTTGCACAATTGAGTTTTACTCAGCTCAAATTTGAATTGGAAGAAAAAAAGGAACTTTAAATACATTAAAGAATTTTTGGGTTACTTGCACCCTAACATTTTACTGCTATCTTGGAAAGATAACACAGTCTTGTGGAAATGATCGTACAACACAATGAGTATCATTGTTGTTGCTGTTATTAGGCGCTGTCGAGTCATAGACGATTCATAGCGACGCTATGAATGAAAGGCCTGAGCACTGTTCATACACAGAGTTTCCAGAGGCAAGCCATTTTGGGAGTGGATGCCGCTCCTGCTTCCAGGCTAATGAGTATCATATGCAAGTAAAATCTATCTGAGGATTATTAAAAAACAACTGGGACAGTACATTGACAAGTAAGTGCCAGGAATTCAAGTTGGATTCAGAAAAGACTGTGGCATGACCACTATTGCTGTTGATGCCAGATGATCTTGGTTGAACACAGAGAATATCAGAGAGATATTTAACTTGTATTTTACTAACTTGGCAAAAGCATCTGACTGTATGGATACGAATTATAAATAACCTTGGAAAGAATGGAAATCCCAAAACACTTAATTGTACTCGTGTAAAAAGTATACATAAAAGTGGGACAGCTCTGTTGGTTCCCACTCAATGACAATGAGTTGAGTTGAGCTGACAATAGTAGTTTCCCTTTTAGATGAAACTTACATTTCATAGCATTTAAAATTTGGTTCACCTAATCACTGTTATTTCATGAAATTCTTCTGTGTCAGCCAATTCCTTCTGTTACAGTGACTCTGTGCACTGCTTCCATCTTCTTTTGATACTTCCTGGATCATTCAACATTCTACCCAAACTATCCTTAAGTATTACCACCCGTGGCTTGAATTTGTTTTTCAACTCCTTCGGCTTAAGAAAGGCTGAGTGTGTCCGGCCCTTTTGATTTTCTGACTCAAGCTCTCAGCACATTTCATTATAATATCTTGCTTTGTCATCCCGAGCTGCCTTTTGAAATTTTCAGTTCAGCTCTTTGATTTCCTGATTTCTTCCTTTAGCTTTGGCTTCTCGGCACTCTAATGCAATACTCAGAGTCTCATCTGACATCCTTCTTGGTCTTTGCTTCTTCTTCAGCCTTTGTAATGATCATTTGCATTCTTCATGGACGATTTTCTTGATATCCTCCTAGAGCTCATTTGGTCTACACTTATTGGTGCTCAAGGCTTCAAACCTGTTCCTGAGATGGTTTTGAAATTCGAGTGGGACAGATTTAAGATCAAATCTTGGTTCCCGTGGACTTGACTTAATTTTTCTCAACTTCAGCTTGAATTTGCATATGAGTAGTTGGTGGTCTGTCCCACAATCTGCACCCAGCCTGGTTTTCACTGCTGATATTGAGCTTCTCCAGCGAATCTTTCAAAAAATGTAATCAATTTGATTCCTATGCATACCATCAGGTGACATCCATGTGTATAGTCTGCGCTTATGTTTCTTATAAAAGGTATTTGCAATGAATAAATCATTGAATGTGCAGAACGCTATCATTCTATCTCCAGCCTCATTTCTCTCACTGAGCCCATTTTCCAGCTACTGATCCTTCTTCCCTGTTCCCAACTTTTTAAAAAAAAATATTTTACTTTATTATTTGTGTGCGTGTGTACCATCAAATCTAATCTGACAGGTATGGGAGGAGAGTTCCCCTCCTATTCCAGCAGAGCATCTGGTGGATTCGAACTGCATACCTCTGGGATTGCAATGCAGCTTTTTGCCACTAGGCCACCAGAACCCTGTTCCCAACTTTTGCATTCCAGTCGCCCATTATTATTAATGCATCTTGATTGCATGTTTGATCAATTTCTGTCTGCAAAAGTTGGTAAAAATCTTCTATTTCCTCTTCTTTGGCTCTAGTTGTTGGTGCATATATTTGAATGATGGTGGTATTCACTGGACTTCCTTGTATGCATATGGATATTATCCAGTCACTCACCACATTGTATTTCAGGATAGATCTAGAAATGATTTTTGTAAATTATGAAACCAACCCCATTTTATCTCACCTTTTCATCCCCAGAATAGTAAATCATATGATCATCTGATTCAAAATGTCCCATGCCAAGTCATCTCATTTCGCCAATACACAATATGTCAATATTTATGCGTTCCATTTCTTTCTTAACAATGTCCAATTTTCCTACATTCATGCTTCTCACATTCCACGTTCCAATCACTAGTGTCTCCTTACAGCTGTTTCTCTTTCTCCGTGTTTCTATTTCTAAGATCTCAATTTCAATTGCCATGTCTGTTAGTCCAAATGATAATCTAAGTGTGCTCTATAGTACATAGGGTTTTCGAAGGCCTACAATTTCAGAAGTGGGTGGCCAATCCTTCCTCCTAGTCTGTCTCAATTTTTCAATATATATAATAGTATGTGACCAACAAACATTCTACAGAAAAGAGTAGATGAAAGACATTTACCAGTTAGAAAGACCAATATTCAATGTTGCTGCCCACCCGGCTACATGTTTGGTTGGTTTTGGATTTTTGGTGATGAAGGAGGAAGTTCAAATTGCTCTGAAAGAATTGGCAAAAAACAAGGCTCCAGGAGTTGACAGCATACCAATTGTTTTATTTTAACAAACAGACGCTGTCCTGGATGTGCTCACTAAGTTGTGCCAGGAAATCTGGAGGACAGCCAGCTGGCCAACTGACTGGAAGAGATTGATATTTGTTCCCATTCCAAAGAAAGGTGACCCAAAAAAGTGTGGAAATCATCAAACAATATCATTGATATCACATGCAAGCAAGATTCTGCTGAAAATTATCCAAAAACGTTTGGAACAATATGTCAACAGAGAATTGCCAGATGTGCAGGCTGGATTTTGAAGAGGTCGTGATACTAGGGATATTATAGCTAATGTAAATGGATCTTCGCAGAAAGCAGAGAATACCAGAAGAATGTCTATCTTTACTTCATTGACGATGCAAAGGCTTTTGACTGTGTGGATCACAACAAGCTATGGCTGACTCTGAGAAGAATGGGGATCCCAGAACATTTGATTGTGCTAATGTGAAACCTATACTTGGACCAGAGAGACACTGGATGGTTTAAAATCAAGAAAGGGGTCTATCAGGGACGTATTTTGTCTCCATACCTTTTCAATCTGTATGCAGAACAGATCATCCGAGACGCTGGGCTGTACAAGGAGGAATGTGGCATCAGGATTGGTGGAAGAGTCATCATCAACCTGCATTACGTAGATGACACAACCCTGCTCGCTGAAACTGAGGAGGACCTGAAGCACTTGCTGCAGATGGTCAAGGACTGCAGCCTCCTACATGGATTGAAGCTCAATATCAAGAAAACAAAGATTCTCACCACTGGGTCAATTGGCAGCATCAGTATGGATGGTGAGGAGATTGAGATAGTTAACAGTTTTAGTTTACTTGGCTCCACAGTCAACACTCTTGGTAACACCAGCCAGGAAATCAGGAGATGAATTGCATTGGGAAAGTCAGCTGTGAGGGACCTCTCAAGAGTACTGAAGTGCAACGACATCAGGCTGGAGGCTGAGGTGCGCCTGATCCAGGCTATAGTCTTTGCAGTTACGTGCTATGCATCGGAGAGTTGGACAGTGAATAAGGATCATAGGAAGAGAATTGATGCCTTTGAGTTGTGGTGCTAGAGAAGACTGTTGAATATACCATGGACTGCTAGGAGAACAAACAGGTTTGTGCTGGAGAGGGTGAAGACAGAATGTTCCCTGGAGTCAAGGATTCTGAAGCTTCATCTGACACACTTTGGGTATGTTGCAAGGAGGGACTGGTCCTTGGAGAGGGACATCATGTTTGGGAGAGTGGAGTGGTGGCACAGGAGAGGAAGACCTTTGATGAGATGGATCGATTCTGTGAGTGTAGTGGTGGGAATGAATGTGTTTGAGACAGTGAGGTAGGCACAGGATAGAATGGCATTTAGGCCTCTTATACATAGGGTCGCTATGAGTCGCAAATGACTTGATGGCATATAACAACAACAACTCTGTACCAGGTACCTTGTGGTTCCTGTGAGGCTAAACACTGTGACACTGAGGTGTCAAATGCAATAATGGTTATCCATGGTGGACAATGTTTGGTGGAGCTCCCCAATTAAAACAAGCCTGGAGGAGTAGTAGCATCCACTTCAATAATAGCTTGCCTTCAGAAACCCTATGAACCTGGAGAGAGGATGAAAGGCACCCAAGCATTGAGGACTCTCCTTCATAGGGTCGCTATGAGTCACCTGCGACTCGATGGCACTTAACAACAATAACATCAACATAGAGAGAGAGAGAGAGATCAGCTGGCCCAGTGGACAAAAGCTGATGCTACCAAGCCGAAGGTGTGTGACTTTTAATCCGTGGACCTTGGTCCTGTATTTCATTGTTTTTGTTCAGATATTCCTCTAGGTCATATAGCCCTGGTGTACAAGTTGCCGTACTGTGGTCACTTGTGGTTACTGTGAGGCTGAATACTGTGACACTGATGTGTCAAATGCATTAATGGTTGGTTACCCAATGTGGACAGAGGGTGGGGTAGAGTTCCCCAATGAAAACAAGCTTAGAAGGAGGAATGGCATCCACTTCCGTAATAGCTTGCCCCCAGAAACCTTATGAACCTGGAGAGAGGATGAAAGGCTCCCAAGCATTGAGGACTCTCCTTCATAGGGTCACTATGAGTCGCTTGAGACTCAACGGCACTTAACAACAACAACAACAACAATCACTCTGTACAAAGGTAACTCGTGGTTGCTATGATGATAAACAGTGTGACACTGATATGTCAAATGCAATAATGGTTACCCATGGTGGACAATGTTTGGTGGAGCTCCCTGATTAAAACAAACCTGTAAGCAGAAGTGACATCCACTTCCGAAATAGCTTGCCTCTGGAAACCCTATGAACATGGAGAAATGATGAAAGTTATAGAAGTGTCCAGGTGTTTCATTCATAGGGTCACTATGAGTTGTCTATGACTCGACGGCACTTAAGAAAACAACAACAACAACAACAGCAACCACTACTCTGTGATTAAGTGTTAATATTATTCCCATTGTTGTTGTGCACTGTAGAGTCTGAACAACCTATAGCCAACCCTCCAGTGGATTTTCAGAGGCAGTTAATTGCATGGGAGGAGGCTGTACATTCTTCTCGTGTAGAGCAACTGGTAGACTTGAACCAGGTGCTTTTGAGATTTCAGCACAGTTTCTTGCCTCTAGGCCACAGAGGAGAAAACTGAGATGAAATATATTTCTGGCTTCTCAAGCTTCCTGCACTACGAAGTTTGGGAGCTAGATCTGTAATCAGGACCTTTAGCTTTAGATGTTATTGTTATGTGCCATCACATTAGAACCAAATCAAAAGTCACCCATCAGTGGATTTTCAGAGATTGTAATTTGAGCGGGATCTTTCTCCCATGGAGTAACTAATGGATTCACAGTACCTGTCTTTAGGTTGACAGTGCAACTCCTTGCCACTAAACCACCAGAACTTGCTCTTGGCTTTAGAGTCTATCCTAAAATACAAAACAAGCTTTTATTTTAATCTTATAACCCTTTAAGAAAACATTTCCCTTTTCAAGATTTCTGCATTACATTTGAAGGTGTAGAGATTTTTAGTTACTCACTTTAGCAGTTGCCGTGGCCAGAGACTTATTACTTCCTTCACAAGGCACTCATGTATCCTCAGACGTGTGGTGGAAAAATCAGTGCCAGATGGCTGTCGAGTAGACACTCCTGAAGATTCTGCTCCTGTCAAGTCACCTCGACAGAAACACTCTGATGCTGATAAAGATGGGCCTAACACATGCAGGCCATCTGTTCCAGCCACATGGCTTTTACCAAGGAAACTCTCTTAAGGTGAAATGAATGAAGATGAGATACAGGCAAAAGAGCCTCTAGAATACATTCCTGTTTGTCTGTTGGTCATTAGCTAATTATGGATGGAGATCATTAAGACAAGCCTCTATAAATTGCCCCATTCAGCAGGAATATTGATGATTGCTGAACATGGAGGATATATACAAATATATTTTCTTGACAAATCTGCCTCTGGGAAGTTTGGGTAAGCTTCATAATTTTTCACTGAAATGCATTCCTTCACTTTCCTCTAAACATATTTGAGGTAATACAATAGTTTCCAAAACTACAGTAATAAAATGACATTGGCTGAGTGGATTATATGAACAGAAGTTTATTATTTCATAATTCAACAAGCTTAAAGTGCAAAGACAGGAGTCAGCTGTGTTGATTTCTTCTAGGACTCATAGGTAGAGTATTTTTATGCCTCTCTTCTAGCTTTTGGTGGCTCCTGCAAACCCTTGATGTTCCTTGACTTGCTGCTATATCACTCCAATTTCTTCTTCTGTCATCATGTAGCTCTTTCCTCTGTTTATCTTTCTTAGTTTCTTTTATAAGAACATGTGTCATATTGGCATAGGACCTGCACTCTTTAATTGTGACCTATGGTAGTTGGTAACAACTTACAAAAATTGTATTTCTAAATAAGGTCACAGGTACTGGAGATTCGGACTTGAACAAATCTCTTTGGGAGACATAATTAAATCCCTAACATGAGACATCTAGTAAAATATGTAAGCGCACTCACCCCTCACTTAGGGTGAGTTATAATTAGGTTTGTTATGTGAAAATGAAAGATGACTACATCACATCACTGTCAAGTTACATCATTACATAACTGCCAAAGTACATCACATAAAGCAACCAAACCACTGAGAATCTTGGTTTAATCAAGTTGACACATGATCTTAACCATCACAGCCAGCATTACTGTCTTCAACATTCATTACTGCCAGACATTGGATTTTAATGTGCAAATCAACCAGATAGTAGATTTTTATTGTAAATGCAAAATGTCAGATAAAAAAGATAGATGTTCATAAGAGAGGTTATGGTTATGCGCTGTTGAGTTAGAATGGACCAATAGCTGACACTCTAATAGGTTTTCAGGGGCAGTTTAATTGCCTGGGAAAAGATTACCCTTCTTTCTCCCATGGATTTTAACCACCTGCCTTTGGGATGGTAATGCAGCTTCTTGCTACCAGAGCTCCCTGATAAGTGAGGGGTAGGCATAAAATTGGTCTAGAAATGTAAAATTAAAATATCATTCAAAGTGGAATACAACCAACCGATAAACAATTGTGATTTCATCAAGAAACATTTAAAATCAGATGAGAATTTAACACCTTTGAATCTACTTCACAATTAAAAGATAATTTAATATTACAGTGACAGTCCAAAATAACTTTTTTGTTTTGATTGCGGTTGTTGTTAGGTGCTGTTGAGTTGTTTGCCTGTGACCCGTAGTACCCCTATGAACAGCAGCTCTGAAGCCTGCCCTGTCCTGAGCCAGTCTCACTAATTATGACACATCAACCGTCATTGTTCCAGTTACTATATCAATCCTCATTTGGGGTCTTTCTCTCTTGTGCTGTCCCTCCACCCTTCCGAACATGATGTCCTTCTCCAAGGACTGGTGTCTCCTGGCCATGTGTCCAAAGTATGTGAGACAGAGCTTCAAATTCCTAGCCTCCAACGAGAAACTTGGTTTGACACTCTACCTATTTGTTTTCTTGGAAATCCATGGTATGCTATGTGCAAGACTCTTCTCCTGCACCACAATTTGAAAGCATTGATTCTTCTTCTCTCATCCTTAGTCATAGTCCAGCTCTCTGATGCATAGCAAGTAATTACGAAGAGCATGGCCTGAATCAGGCACACGTTAGTCTCTGGCTGACATTGTTGCTTTTAAGTACTTGGGAGAGGTCCCTGACAGCAGATTTTCCCAGTTCAGTTTGTCTTTTGATTTTCTGAGTGCTGGTACCAAGAGTGTTTATTGTGGATTCAAGCAAACTGTAATTGTTAACAACCTCAATCTCCTTTCCCTTTATCATGGTGCTGCCAATTAGCCCAGTGTGAGAATCTTTGTTTTCTTGATGTTGGGCTTCAATCCATATTGAAGACTACAATCCTTGACCTGCTTCAGCAAGTGCTTCAGGTCCTTCTCAGTTTCAGTAAGCAGGGTTGTGCCATCTGCATAATGTAGATTGTTGATGAGTCTTCCTCCAATCCTGATGTCACATTCCTCCTCATAAAGCCCTGCTTCCAGAATGTTCTGTTCTGCATATAGATTGAAAAGATATGAAGACAAGATGCATTCCTGACACAGTCATTTCCTTGTTTTGAACCATGCAGTGTTTCCCTGCTCTGTTCTGAGGACTGCTTTCTGGTCCTATGTAAAGCCTATATGTGACACCTTACTGTGACTTCACCTTGGCATTGTAATTACACTCAGAAACCCAGTTTCCAGGGGAATGTGTAATTAATGGAAACTCTCACCTGCCAGTGCATACCTGAAAACTGCTCTCAGTAAGCGATAATGGTTTCAGGTGTGCCACTGATATTCATTTATTGATGCATTTGACAGGGTCAGAAATGTCAGTTAAGTGGAAATTCATCCAAAAATTTTGAATTTGGCTTGCTTTAAGAGTGAATAAGGATTGTTCAGTCTATGAGTCCTGCAAGATTCAGCAACATGCTGTAGAATTCTCATTTAAACAGAGAAGCTATTCAAGTTTCAGGTTGGAGGCCATATTCAATTGCTTAGCTGTGATATTTCTGAGTAGATTTTCATTCCCTGTTGTTTGCCCAACTTTTTGGTATAACAGGATACCTCCTCATCACCATTGTCAGGGGTGCATTGGGTCATCAACAACCCACTGTCATTGAGTCAATTCCAACTTATACCTCGCTCAAAAGAAGCAGGCCCCTCAACACCTTTAAATTACAACAGAATCAAATCTGTAAACTATTGCAACAGAAGTTCCCAAACATTGTCAGTTTATGGAGGCTCCAGTGTCATTTTTTTCATGATGTCCCTAGGTCAAAACAAAGAACAAATAGTTGCTTCTTCTGGTTCATAGTGATCCTATAGGACGGATTGTTGTTGGTATGCACTGTCGAGTATGAACTGAGTCATAGTTGACCCTCCAGTGGATTCTTAGAGGCAATATAATTGTGTAGGAAGAGTTGGTTTATTTTTATCTGTGGAAGAGCTGGTGGATTAGAACTACATGCCTTAAGATTGTCACCACAGCTACTTATCACTAGGCCACCAGGGGTAACTGATAGGACAGAGTAAGTTTCCCATATAACTGACACAGGGACTATATAAAAATGGCTTGAGTATGGCCGAGATTCTGAGGATGACGTCGGACAGACAGGGGTCCCATGTGTTGTTCATAGGGTTCCTATGGGTTGTAATGGACTCAGTGATGCTCAACAACAACAGCATGTGGTTTGGGGGCTGTAAATTCTTTTAAAAGTAGACTGCTTTATATTTCTCCTGCAGAGTGTTTAGTGGGCTTAAATTGCCAACTTTGTGGTTAGTAGTCAGATGTTTTAATTACTGCAGTACAAACAAATGTGTTGGAAAAGATGCAGCCAGAGTGCTCCTTGGTTGCAACAATGATAAAGCTGCATCTCACATGTTTGGGGCATGATGCTAGGAGAAACTAGGCCATTTCTTGGAGAGGGACATCACGCTTAGAGACCTGTTGTTGTTAAGTGCTGTCGAGTTGCAGGGGACTCATAGCGACTCTATGAAGGAGAGTCCTCAATTCTTGGGTGCCTTTCATCCTCTCTCCAGGCTCATAGGGTTTCTGGAGGCAAGCTATTATGGAAGTGGATGCCACTCCTCCTTCCAAGCTTAGAAAGCTGTAGGGTTGGCAAAAGAAAGGAAGACCCTCAACCAGATGGATTGACACCATGACTGAAGTAATGCATTCATGGTATGTCAGAGATTGAAAGAATGATACAGGATGGGACAGAGTTCAGATCTGCTATTCAGATGTACTAATATGACCCTCTGGGTTGTATTTGATTCAACAGCACCTAACAACAATAGCAGCAACTATGAGGGCTCCTTTGGTCCAAATAACTCAATATAAGTAGTCCTTAACTGCTTATTTTGTGTGGGGTTGGTTTTTTTTTGGTGGAGTCACATATTATTGTTATATATACCATTGTAGTACATAATTTGCTTATATTATTTTCTCAGATGTTCAGTTTAATGATTTACTATTTTTAAACTTATTATTATTATTATAAATTTTATTGAACACTTAGAGAGACTTTGGATTTCCATTAATTCATTGTTGCACTTTTCTCCCTGCCTACCCCCTTCCCCCGCCCAAGTTCGCTCTTCTCTTTGAAAAGTAGAAGAAAAATTCCTTCATTGTTATACAATTCCTCCCCTCCCCCAGTCCACTTCACTATGCAGCCTTTGTTCTGGACTCTTGTCATGACAATAATACCTAATCATATATCCCTTTTAAACAGTTCTCTCCCTCATCTGTTTCAATGCAGTGTAGCCACTATAGCAAGTTATGATCCAGACTATAGAACAGCACTGGGAATTATAAAAGATACAGAATTGGGTGGTATTCAATTCAAATAACATTGTGTTTGATGGTGGCCCCAGGAGCATGGTTCTGTGGAGTGTTGGTATTGTTATTAGGTGCTGCTGAGCTTGTTTTGCCTGTGACCATGTGATAGAGTAGAACTGCCCCATAAGGTTTTCTAGTCTGATTTTATGAAAGCAGATCACCAGATTATTTTTCTCATGCAGTCATTTGATAAGTTCTCCATTCTGTTGGATCACCTTTCTTGGGAATGGAGACAAATACAAATCTCTTCCAGTCAGTTGACCAGGTAACTGTCTTCCAAATTTCCTGGCATAAACTGGTGAGCACATCCAGGGTTGCATCTGTTAGTTGAAATATGTCAATTCCCAGAGCTTTATTTTTTGCTAATGCATTCAGTGCATCTTGAACTTCATCCTCCATTATAATTAGTTCTTGTCCATATGGTATTTCCTGATATTTATAACATGGAATGCACAAAGTATGAAAAATGGAAGTTTTAAAAGAAGAAATAGAACACATGAAGATTGACATTTTATGCTGGGGGAGAAAAACCAAGGAAGAATGGTGTTGCTTTCATAGTTAAACATGCAGGTTCAAGATCCATCTGGAAATATAACACTGTAAGTGATGGGATCAAAGTTCATAGAGTTTCCAGAGGTATGTTGCTTAGGAAGTGGATGCCACTCCTGCTTCCAAAACTCTATGAACACTATGAACTTCGATAAATGTCAATAGTTGTAGAGGGGCTTCAGGCCTTTTGTTCATAGGGTCACTATGAGTCATGTTATACTCAAAGACAATCAACAACAGCATCAACAAGTGTTAAGATACTATCAGTATGTATACTAGGAAGACCTGTTAATACAACTATTATTCAAACATATGCACCACAAATAAAGTAAAAGAGGAGGAGATTGAAAATTTCTACCAAATTTGCAGTCCAAAATGAACCAAACACAAAACCAAGATGCATTAATAATTTCTGGTGACTGGAATGCAATATTTGGCAGCAATGAGGAAGGAATGGGGTCACTATAAATGACTCTCCAGCACTCAGTAGCAATAATTGACTAGGTTGCAATAGAGTTGGAATAGAACTTCTGGGTATGAATATATCATTTGAATTTTCTAAGTCATGAAGAAGAAGGTCTAACCAAGCTTGATCCTAAGTCTTTATCTCTGTTTTTTGAATTGTGTTTCAATCTCCTTGGTACATGTTAACTAAAAGTAATTCTGTGTAATAAGAAATCTTTAGAAATTTGGGAGTCCCAACATTCTAGTCTTGTGAATGTCACTATAACTCATTTTCTGGTTCCAGTGTTCAAATAATTCAAATTTAATGTTGAAGAAGATAAAAATCATAAAAATGAAACTACTGAAGTCTAGCCATTCAGGCGAATCATGTAGTAATGACATTTTATCATTTCTGAGTTTTATTCTGTTCACATTTGCTAAAGAACTTTGGAGTGAATGATAAATTGATGAAAAAGAGACCTCACAATGATTAACACCTAAACTAGTTGTTTATTTTCAAAAAAGCTTCACAATAACATGCTGTGAGGTACATGGTTTATTGTTTAAAATGGCTTTCCTAGGCCATTGGCTTTAAATTTCACCACATGGCTGGTTGGGAACATGCAAAGACATGTAGATCACTAATTTCACCACCTCCCTTGTTTTAATAAAATTAATCAGATTCAGTGGCAGAAAATGGGAATTTTATGTCCAGTATAAGAAAGAAGCAAAGAAAACAATGCTCCTACTTCCGGGACATAGAGATTCCAGAGAAAGACAGAGAGTCTGCGATCCATCTAACAATGCGGCAGCAGCGGTGGAGAACCAGAGATCAGTGTGAGACAGGGCTGAGAACGGAGCCAGGAGATCTTCACCCAAGCCTGCTGGAGGCCAACGTTAGGGGGTGAGTAAGGGGAGATGCCATAATCGGCAGGACTAAAAGAGTTTGGACTACGATCCTGAAGTTGAGAGACTGAAAGTCAAAGAGCTTGAAATATGACTGAGAAGCTGTTCCGACTGAGGAATTGTATTCTATTTCCAACCCAAACTATAGCTTGTTAACTCCTTAATTAATCCCTTACTTGTGAATATAATCCATAAATCTTATGTAGCCATTGCAATGAACTAGCAAGCTCAGTAATATAACAGCAAGACCCTGCAAAAGATGTTGTTGTTGTTGTTGTTATGTGCCGTAGAGTCGTTTCCAACTCATAGCGACCCTATGCACAACAGCCCTAAACCCTGCTCTATCCTGCGCCAACCGCACTGCCTCTGGCACACCCATCCCGATTACCCCAGTCACCGAATCAATCCATCTCATAGATGGTTTTCCCCTCCTGCGCTGTCCCTCCACCCTCCCAAGCATGATGTCCCTCTCCAACAGCGGGTGTTAAAATCGATAGAATTTGGTACAAGAATGTGGAGAGATGTCTGACTTCATAGGGATCAATACTGTGTTGTAGATATTGTTGATGGGGACTTTTCTACCTTTGGGATGAGTGAAAGTCAGACACTACGCACTTCATAATGCCCATATATTTTAAAACATTATCCAGAAGGATTTGCTCAGGTGCATGGACATAGAAAAGAAGCAATATTATGAAGTGCAGACATTTAGTTTTGCACTCAGGTTTAATGCTAATGAATCTGCCCCCATCTTTGCCTGCTTGTACAAATGATGGGGGCAACTTTAGACATCTCTGTTTGTGGGTTAAGTGATTCTAAAATCCTTGCCTTCAGGTACTACAGGCTGAGTGGATATTCCCACACGGGTGTGTTTTTGTGCCAAAGTAGATTTTCGCTGTCTTCTGAATAGCTTTAGGATCATTGACTCAACCAAAGTTGAATTAAAGGAAGAAAGCACTACCGCAGAGTTGAAGAGAAAAACGCATATTTATTTTTCTCTAAGCCCTAAGGAAAACTCAGCACTCTATTGTCAATAATCATCTGAGTTCTTCTAGAAAGTTTCCAGAGGTAAGGGAAGTAGGTCACAGGGTGCTTAAACTCCGTTCTTGGACACCGTTGGGAAGATTCTTTGAAATATAATTTCCAGATGTGTTTTAGGGCTAACATGATTTCCTTCTGCTTTATTACCAGTCATTAAAGGAAACAACAGGGAGGAAGAGAAACAAAAGTTTTGCCTTCCAAAACGTGAAAGGTTTGAGCCATACGGATAGCTTTACTGGGGGCCAGAATCCCTGAAGACACGTTTCATTTTTAATTAGTTACAGGACTGAAATTTTTTATTTCTTTGGGAAAAAAAAATCTCTCAGGGATTGAAAATTTTCAGTCCCACGTATTATTTTGTCTGTCCTGTTTCCTAAGTGTTACACAAAAGGATATTAATATTTGCAAATAATTTATCTATTTAAGTCAAGCCTGGTCATGTAGAAGCATATGCTTAGAACTTTTAAAGAAAAGGGTTTTATTTTTGTTTTTAATAAAAGGAAGTAACTCTTCAAGCTATGTTTAGACTCTTACTTCTTAGTGTTCAATCACTAATTAAATATATAATATAAATAAAATATATAAAAGTACTGTGTGTATATTTTTAACTTTAGAAATGGCACAGGCATTGCATTTGCTTGATAACTATAGCTGCTTCTGTACCCCCTATATTTGCATCTTGTTTGTTTTTGTACATTCTGCTCCCTTAAGCACTTTTTTTCCTAAGCATGCTATATAAAGCTTGTGTCGAGCACATCCTGAAAATCTTTTAATGAAAAAGCCTTTCAACATTACTGACAATATTTTTTTTTATCTTATTCACATGTAAGTTTTGGGAAAAATGTCATCAGGGTAATCCATTCCAAATTAGATGCTCAGTTTAAAAAGGGGAAAACATGTTTGACTTAAATAGAAAAAGAAATCTCTCAGAATATATAATTTCTATTTTCCTTAAGCTGTGGTATTATAGGTGCAGAGATTTCTTCCAAAGTGAAAATTGTATTTAAGATGTTTAACTCCATATTTAAAGCTTCATGTCTGACACTGTTCCTAGAAATGCAATATGACCAACGTATGTGGGGTTTTTTTTGTTTTTAATGTATGTAGTTTTAATATGTTAGTTTGTTATGTACCATTTAGTTATCTGTGACCCGCAACAACCCGATGTACAATAGCTCTGAAGCTTCCCTGTCCTGAGCCAGTCTTGCTAATTCTGACACATCAAACTCCATTTGCCCCAATGACTGTATCATTGCACCTCACCTGGGGTCTTCCTCTCCTGTGCCATCCCTCCACCCTTCTGAGCACAATGTCCTTCTTCAAGGACTGGTCCCTCCTGGCCATGTGTCCAAAGTATGTAAGACAGAGCTTCAAAATCCTAGCCTCTAAGAAGAAACTTGGTTTTGCTCTCTCTATGATAGACCTTATTTATTTTCTTGGCAATCCATGGTATGTTCAAGACTCTTCTCCAGTACCACAATTTGAAAGCATTGATTCTTATTCTGTCATCCTTAGTCATTGTCCAGTTCTCTGATGCATAGCAAGTAATTACGAAGACCATGGCCTGGATTAGGTGCAACTTACTCTCTAGACTAACATCATTGCTTTCCGGTACTCTGAAGAGGTTCCTGACAGCTGATTCCTAATGCAATTGTTTTTTGATTTCTTGGCTGTTGGTGCTAAAAGTGTTGATTGTGGAGCTGAGCAAGCTGTAATTGTTAACAACCTTAATCTCTTCTCCATCCATCATAAGACTGCCAATTGTCCCAGTGGGGAGAGTCTTTGTCTTCATAATGTTGAACTTCAATCCATCTTGAAGACTACAGTATTTGACCTTCTGCAGCAAGCTCTTCAAGTTCTTCTCAGTTTCAGCAAGCAAGGTTGTGTTATTTGCATTACATCGATTGTGGATGAGTCTTTCTCCAATCATGACGCTGCATTCCTTCTCAAAACCCAGACTCTGTAATGATCTGTATATAGATTGAAAAGGTATGGAGACAGGATGCATCCCTGACACAGTCCTTTCCTTATTTTGAACCATGCAGTGTTTCTCTGCTCTGTTCTGAGGACTGTTTCCTGGTCCAAGTATAGGTTTCACATAAACACAAGTGTTTTGGGATTTCCATTTTTCTCAAGGTTAGTGATAATTTGTTGTGATCCACACTGTCAAATGCCTTTTCAGAGACAATGAAACACAGATAGACATTCATCTGATACGCTTTACTTTCTGCCAAGATACAGCTGACATTGACAATAATGTCTCTAGTGCCACCACCTCTTCTAAACCCAGCTTGTATTCCTGGTAGTTCTCTGTCAATTTACTGTTCCAATAGTTTCTGGATAATATTCAGCAAGATTTTGCTAGTGTGTGATTCAGTGATATTGTTCGGTAATTTCTACTCTCTGTCAGGTCACCTTTTTTTGGAATGGGAATAAATATGGATCTCTTCCAGTCAGTTGGCCAGGTTATTGTCCTTCACATTTCTTGGCAGCAATACTATAAAGAAGTAATATGAATTTTAATGTTTT
>NW_006399858.1:2835791-2837027 GCF_000299155.1 Elephantulus edwardii
CCTTCTAAACCCAGCCTGGACTTCCGGCAGTTCTCTGCTGATGTGCTGTTCCAGTTGTTTTAGGATAATCTTCAGTAGAATCTTGCTTGCATGTGAAATCAATGATAATGTTCTGTTGTTTCCTCACTCAGTTGGGTCGCCCTTCTTCTATGTACAACATTAGGTAGTAGCTACCATATTATATGATTGCTTTCATTAAAATATGTAAACTCTTTCAAATTTTGCATATTTTATATACATTTCCATGCAGAATGTATATAATTTTTGTCTCCTTATGCATTTATAAGGATTCTAAGCTTTAATAAAACTTCAATGCTCAGGCACTGATGGACATATATTTATCCCAACAATAGTTCATAAAACTATTCATCACAAGTTTCATTTGAAGAGGGAGAGCTCTGGTTTATTCCAAGTGGTTTATTCCATACATTTGTGGAAATATAATTTTCAAGCAACTGTTTAAGAGCAAAATAAGAAGTGAAAACTGAAACAGGGTGACTTTATATTTGGAGTATCTATTTACTGCACTCTGTTTTTCAATGTGAGAGGACAATTGCTTTGCCTTTATTAATATATAAATGATAGTTATTGAACAAGGTTTTGGACTAGTTCATTCTTGTGCTATACCACCTACAGAGAGTTTACATTTCTACCACAGATTTATGAAATCAGAATCTAGAGCTTAACAAGATCCTCACGTGATTCTTATAGATCCCATAAGTATGTGCATATAACAAGATGTTAAAGGAATTCTTATGTGTACTCAATTTGGTACTACTACCAGGCTAGGCTGATGCTAGAATTCTGGCTTTGAAGAGAGAATGATGGTGTTACAGCTGGGACTTTATAGATTTTCTGTTTCAAGTCCCTGCACTTTACAGATGAGAAAAGACCAGGAATCACTGAATACCTGCAGGTCATACGCCTTGACTTCAGTTTCTTTGTCAACCCAGAGCAGAGTGTTTCTCTTCCTTTCTTTGTTCTTTCTGTCATTTATCTTTCTCTTAATTCTAGTTGCAGCTTCTTCTGATTTTCAGAGCCCACAGAAAACACTTATAACCTGGACAGTTTTAGACTTGGTGATTTTCTTCACTTAAAGTTTCAAGATGACTCTTCATTTTTCTAATTATAAATGGCAAGTTCTTTTTTTTCTATATTTTATTAATTTTCATAAACATTTACAGAGATTTTGGGTTTCCATTCATTCATTGTTGCACTATTCTCTCTACCCTCCTC
>NW_006399858.1:2838552-2841275 GCF_000299155.1 Elephantulus edwardii
AGGTCCATGATCCACCTTGAGTTGGTTTTTGTGTATGGAGTGAGGTGTGGGTCTTGCTTGAGTCTTTTGCAGATATATAAATGGCAAGTTCTAATGTATACCAAGTACATTCTGATTTTTCTACTTCTACTTCTACCAAATGTACTCTGTAGAGTTAATTAATCAGCAAAGGCAATGGGATATTTTTGGGGGTGAGATGAAGGTAATAGAAAAAAGGAGTTCCCAGAAGAGATAATCAAAGAACTGTAAAAAAAAATGGATTGGCACATTTTAGTACACTCTGTTGTTGTTAGGTGCTATCGAATTATTACTCATAGCGATCCTGTGAATAACAGATCTGAACCCTGTCCTACCCTGTGCCGTCCACATCTTCTCTGACATACTTACGTCCCTGTGTCAATGGTACGTTGAATTCATGGACCAAAAGTACAATGCCCAGGGAATATTGACTACCATTTTGTCAACGCTCTTAAATACTCGATTCACTACTGAGTTTTTTTCTGTAGGGAGTCCCTGAGTGGTGCAAATGATTAACATGCTCAATTGATTGTTGATCGAAAGATTGGAGGCTTAAGTTTACCAAGAGGTCTGGTTATTTACTTTCAAAAACCCAGCTATTGAAAACGTTGTGAAGCACAGTTCTGCATTGCAATAAATGGGTAACCATTAATTGAAATCAACTCTATGACAACCAGCTTTTGGTTTTTCTGTAAACTACGGAGAACAAATCCATATGTGTGCATTTCCTCTACAGAAGTATGTAGGAGTGTATGTTTTAAGCCGGGTGATGATGTATTTATGCTGTCTTCTAGTTACTGAGTTAAAAAAAAAATAATAGAGGGCTTTGGAATTGGAAAATGAGATGAGTGATGCTTTAGTAGACCACAGGACAGCTAACTTGGATACTAAATGATTATAATTCATTGAGACTTGTACTTGTATGTTGTTGTTGTTGTTAGGTGCTGTCGAGTGGTAGATGACTCATAGCGACCCTATGAACCAAAGGCCTGAGCACTGTTTGTACATAGAGTTTGTGGAAGCAAGCTATTTCGGAAGTGGATGCTGCTCTTGCTTCCAGGCTTGTTTTAGTTGGGAAGCTCCAGCCAACACTGTCCCCCATGGATAACCATTACCACTTGGGTAATTACCACATGGGTAACCATTACGACTACTTGTATAGTCTTTTTAAAATTTCACCACAATCCTGTAAAGAGGAAGTTAACTTGTTCAAGGACTTGTGATTGATCTTTATCTACAGCGTGAAAACATTCTTTTTTTTCTTTTTTAAAATTAATTTTAATGAAAGTTTACAGAGACTTTGGATTTCCATTCATTCATTGTTGCACACTTTTCTCCCTGTCCACCCATCTCCTCCATTTCACTTTTCTCTTTGAAAACTAAAATAAATAAATAAAAGTTAAAAAAAATTCTTTCATTTTTATACAATTCCATCCATTCTTTTAAAGTAGGTCAGTGGAAAAAAAATGAGCATGTTCTCAAATATATGTGTTTTAATTGTTGTTGTTATGTTGAGTCGCTTGTGACTCAATAGCTTTGTGACAACAGCTTTGAAGCCTGCTCTATCCTCAGACATTCTCAGAGTCTCTGATACCCACCCTTGTTACTCCAGTTATGTCAATCCATCTCATCTGGGGTCTTTTTTCCTGTGTTGTCCCTCTAATCTTCTAAGCATATCCTTTTCCAAAGACTAACCCCTCCTTGCTACATGCTCAAAATATGTGAAACAAGGGTCTCAAAATCCTTGATTTTAATTAGTGAATTATAATATTACAATAATATTAATATTATAAATTATATAGTATTTTATAATTATAATATTATAATTTAATTGTTGTTGTTGTTGTTGATTACCTTCAACTCAAGCATGACACATAGCAACCCTATGAACAAAAAACCTGAAGATTTTCTATAACTATCATTTCTCAAAGTTCATAGAGTTTCCAGAGGCATGTTGTTTAGGAAATGGATGCCATTCCTGCTTCCAAATAATTGGTGAATTATAATTACAACATTTTAATTAGCGAATTTATATATATGCATTACTGGCAATGCACATATTGAGTATGAATAAATCTAATTATTGACACAATTGGTGCACAGTGGAACACTTGTAGTACCTGCTGAATTATACTCACTATACTTTGGACACAAAGGGTCTGTATAATTAAATTTTATTATCTTTAGGCATAGACTTATTTTATTTTCTTTTAATCTGTGGCCCTCTGGCCTGGTTTTAATTGTTTTTGGTCAAATAGTCTTCTTTTTTAAAATTTATTATTAATTTCAATGAAATTTACAGAGTCTTTGGATTTCCATTCATTCATTCATTTATTGTTACACTTTTCTCCCCTCCCAACCTTCCCCCCTAGTACACTACCCTCTTGGGAAAAGTAAAAGAAAAATTCTTTCATTGTTTTACAATCCCTCCCCCCAGGTCCACTCCACTATGCAGCCTTCGCTCTGGACTCCTGTCATGACAAAAATACCTAATCATATATCCCGTTTAAATAATTTTCTCCCTCATCTGTTTCAATGCAGTATACCTTATTCAACCCATCTTTCTCAGTCTTCCCTCAACCCCGAGGTAGGTCCTGTTTTACAATAGTGGCCCCATCCAGTATTTGTCCTTTTGTGACTGAGATACTTCACTCAGCATAATGTCCTCCAGGGTCACCCATTTTGAATAATATTGCATGAGTTCC
>NW_006399858.1:2841642-2845648 GCF_000299155.1 Elephantulus edwardii
TAATATAATCATTGTTTTTATTTCTTTCCCCTGTTATATTATGGCTGCTGTAGAAATATTTTTAAATGATCAAATTTAAAGTTTCTCCTAGAGATAGTTTGAGTCACTCTTTTACTATCATGACAAAGGGAGAAAGATTGAAATTTTGATAGATTTAACATGGCTTGACACTACAGTCAACACTCATGGAAAGTGCAGTTAATTCAATGTACTATAATGGGCAAATGTACTGCCAAGGGCTCTTTAAAATTCTGAAAGAACAAGATGTAACTTTGAGGTCTCAGGTGCGTTTACCCAAGCCGTTATATTTTCTCTTTTCTATAATTGTAATTTGAATGAATGTTTACAAAGCAAGTTGATTTTCCATTTAACCATTCATGGATATTTTGTTTTATAATGCTAATTATTGTTATTAGGTATGGTTGAGTCGAGTGCAACTCATAGCAACCCTATGAAGAACAGATCTGAACCCTGTCCTATCCTGTGTCATCCTCATCCTCTCTGACACAGTTGAGCCCATTGCTGCGATCACTTGTGTCAATTCATCTCATTGTAGGTCTTCCTCTTTTCGTTGACAACTCCGCCTTTTCAAGCATGAGATCCCTTTCCAGGAATAGCCTCTCCTAGCAACATGCCCCAAGCATGTGAGATGAAATTTTGTCATCTTTGCCTTTTAGGAGTACTCCAGCTGTACTTTTCACTAAGACTTAACTGTTGGAAGTTTTTTTTGCAGTCTATGGAACATTCAGTGCTCTTCTCCAATACCACAACTCAAAGGCATCAGTTCTTCTGTCATCCTTGTCCATTGTCTACCTCTGAGACATGTAGCAAGTGATTGAAAAGGCAATGTCTTGTATCAGGCTCACCTTAGTCTTCAAACTGACAATTTGAAATTGTCAATAATTTGGAGAAGTCTCTGACAGCGAACTTGCCCAGTGCAGTATGTCTCTTGATCTCCTGACTGCTGATACAAAGGTGTTGATTATGGATCCAAGTAAGATGGAATAATTGATAATTTCACTCTTTTGTCCGTCTATCATGATGTTGCCTATCCAGTGGTGAGGATTTTTGTCTTCTTGATGCTGAGTTGCCATCAATATTGAGGTTGTAGTTTTTGACCCTTTTTAGTAAGTGTCCTCCTAGCTATCAGCCCTCAAGTTTGTGTCATCTGCATAACACAGGCTTCTGATGAGTCTTCCTCTGATCCGGATGACACATTCTTCTTAATAGATTCTAGCTTTTTGAATAATTTACTTAGCATACAGATTGACTAAATATGGAGAAAATATACAATACTGATGGATATCCTTTCCTGATTTTGAACCATGCAGTGTTTTCTTGCTCTGTTCAACAACAGAGGGCTAGGTCTAGGTTTCATATGAGTACAGTTAAATGTTCTGGGATTCCCATTCCTTAACTGTTACCATAGTTGTTGGATAATATGATCTCCACAGTCAAATGCCTTTGCATAGTCAATAGAACACAAATAGGTTTTCTTCTGGTACTGCCTCTTCTAAATCCACCTTGAATTTGTAGCGTTTTTCTGTCAATGTACTCTACTGACTATTTTTGTTGTGTGTGGACTTGGGTTTTTTCTTTTTTTTTATTTGTGTGTGTGTGTGTGTGTGTGTGTGTGATGTAATTAAAATTTGGCTGTTCAAAAAGAATTCTATAGCAATGACAACAGATGAAACAAGCAAAAACTGTAATTATATGCATATCACTTCATAAATATATTTATATTTCATGGTAAAGTTTAAAAACAGAATGTCAGACTCAAATACCTTTAGGGGACAATGTGCTGTTCTAACCTTTGGATAATGTAATGCAATTAACATTAAAGCATTAATTATAAAACCCTTCTTGTAATCCCTCTCCCAGCACTTCCTCTCTGTGTTTCTCATTTCCATAAATCCTTCTATCCTATCCTTTCTTGTCTTCTGGGTTTTATGCTTGGAAAAATGCTGGTTTCCCCCCTTTTATGGTAAAAATAAATTATTGTTGTTGGTTTACTTTGAGTTAATGGTTGTTAGGAGTTAAGTGTTTCCACTCATTTATGTACAGCAGAGCGAGACTCTAGCCTCTCTGTAATCTTTCTCATAATCTCTAATGTGTGTCAGCCCATTATTGCAGCCACTATGTCTATTAATTTAATCTAGAATCTTGGTTCTTTAAACCCTCTTCAATATTAGAGCACTCTGGTGACCTAGTGGAAAGAAGTTGCACTGCAATTCTAAAGGCATGCAGTTAGATTTCACCAGTTGCTCCAAAGAAGAAGGATGGACAATCTCCTCCTGTGAGTTGCTGGAGTCAGCTGTGCATCCATTCACAGTCCAGATCACACAACTACATTGTCAAGTGTGACCTCCTCCTGGGGCTGGAGCTTCCTGATAGCTCTCCCGAAGCACGGAAGATGAAGTGTCATTCTTTCCATCCAGGGAGTACTCTGGCAACACTTCTTCCAAGAAGTTGCTCTTTGAATTGTATTACTGAAGAATATTGAACATACCATGGACTGTCTAAAGAACAAGCAACATACTTCAGATGAGAGACTGCGTGTAACAGAATATTTTCCTTGCTTCCTAGTGACAGGATTAGAACTCAGATTACCAATACTTAGTGTTTTCCTCTCAGATACAATGACTGCCTTGCTGGTGACTTACTATCTCGAGCATCTGTGTAGAATTTTACTTTCACACTAGAGTGATTGTTGGTTCCAAGTAGATTCTGACTCATGGTGACCTGTGTGCACTAAGTGGAACTGCTGCACAGGTTTTTCGAGGCTGTGCTGTTTTGGAAGCAGACTGCCAGGCTGTTTTCCAAACTCCTTTATTCTAGTAGGTTCGAACTGCCAACCTTTCTGCTAGTTGGTTTGTTGTTGTGTACCATCAAGAAGAGACCGACTCATAGCTGACCCTCCAGTGGGCTTTCTTTCAGAGGCAGTGAATCACACAGGAGGAGAGTTCTCATCCTTCTCCTGCAGGGCATCTGGCAGATTCAAACTCCATGCCTTCAGGTTGACAAGGCAATTCCTTACCACTACACCACCCTCACAATACTGAAGAGCAATGATGTCAATTTGAAGACTAAGATGCATCTGATTCAGGCCATGGTCTTTTCGATTACTTTCTATTACTTGCATCTGAGAGATGGAAAATGAATAAGGATATCAGAAGAAGAATTAATGCCTTTGAGTTGTATTGCTGAAGAGTGCTGAATATCCCATGAACTGAAAAAAGAACCAAAAGATATGTCCTGGAAAAGGTGCAGAGTGCTTTTTTGGATGCAAGAAAGACAAGACTGTCCCTCATACTTTAGATATGTTGCTAGGAGAGGCTATTCCTTGGAAAAGTCTATGCTTAGAGGGGCAGAGAGTCAGCAAAGGAGAGGAAGACCCCCATCAAAATAGATTGGCACAGTGACTGCAGCTATGTGCTTAAGTGTATCAGGATTGTGAAGCATGAGATTGTGACACATTTGAGATTATGAGGATGGCACAGGATAAGACAGAGTTCAAATCAGTTGTTCATAGGGTCACTGTGAGTTGTAGTTGACTTGATAATACCTGACAATGACAACAACAACAACAACAGTAGGCTACTAGAACTTCCTTCCTGCTAATAGTCAAATGCTTTAACGATTTGTACTGTTCAGGAACTCTGAATAATAGTGAAGGTCCGTTAGTCATTTTAAATGATAGTGACTTAGGATCTCCAGTGCATCTCTGGCAACATTTGAATAAAATAAGAAGGGGGATTTTAAAAGACACCTCAAGTTCAGGTTCTCACTTGCAGATGTTCTTTGTAAGTCATTTCAGGATGTACAATCAAGTATACACAGTTTTTCAAATTTTACAAAATTATTCAGCGATTCTAATATGTAAACAAGATTCAGTTCTTTAATTAGGAGTTCCCTTACAGCACCTGGAAGGCAAACATAACGAAGTTGCAACTTGACATTTTGATGGGGTTCTTGTTGTTGATGTTTATTTGGTTTTTTTTTTTTT
>NW_006399858.1:2850353-2902946 GCF_000299155.1 Elephantulus edwardii
GTAGTCTAAAGAAACTAAATCTTCAATATTGGACAACTTTTTTCAAGTGCTGTTGAAATATGCTATAAATTTGGTTTATAATTTTTTGTTCTTCCATGTGGTTTTTTGTTTCATTTTTCTTTTTGTTGGGTTCCCCCCCCTTTTCTTTAAGTTCAGAGCTGGTGGGGGGTGGGGCGAGAGCTGGGTCAGGGGGGAGCAATGCAGTACCTGAAGATGGGGGTCGTGGGTCAGAGCTGCAGGGGTGTGTCCCGATTCAAGTCCACCGTTTATTTGGTTTTGAACAATATCGTATGGATGGAAAAATAGAGAAGACAGAATGGATTTGAGAAATTTAATTCAAAGAATTGAATTACAATTCTTTAAATCACTCTTTTTTGTCATGAGTTTGAACTAACTGCCCCATAGGAGGGAGACATGACTCTTTTTTACCATAAAGATTGATAACCTTGGAACTCTATATGCAGTTCTACTGTGGCTTACAGAGTCCCTAGGGGTTGGAATTCATTCAACAACAGTTAATTATTAGAGTTTTTCTTTTCTTAGTGATGAGTGTAATATAGCTCTTTATCTCTCTCTCTCCTATCTTGTGCCATCTTCATAATCTCTGACATGCTAGAGCCCATTGCTGAACTCACTGTGTCAGTTCATCTCCTTAGGGGTCTTTCTCTCCTTCACTGACCGTCCATCTTTCCAAATACGATGTCCCTTTATATAAGTATATATTGTTGTTGTTATGTGCCATTGAGTCACATGTGACTCAGAACGACCCTATGTACAACAGTCCTGAACCCTGCCCTGTCTTGAGCCAGTCTCACTGACTCTAACACACGTAATTGCATTACCCCAGTTATGATGTCAATCCATCTCATCCGGGGTCTTCCACTCCTGCGCTGTCCCTCTACCCTTCCAAGAATGATGTCCTTCTCCAGGGACTGGTCCCTTCTGGTCACATGCCCAAAGTATGTGAGATGTAGTTTCAAAATTCTTGCTTCCAAGGAGAAACTCGGTTTCACCCTCTCCAGTAAGGCCTATTTACTTTCTTGGTGGTCCATGGTATGTTCAAAACTCTTCTCCAGACTGGAACCCTTATTCATGGTTAGTGGGAGTGTAAAATGGTGCAACCACTGTGGAAGTCAATATAGCGCTTTCTCAAAAAGTTGGAAATAGAAATACCGTTTGACCCAGCAATTCCACTACTGGGAATATGCCCTAAAGAAACCAGAACTTCCACCCAAGCAGATATATGCACACCTTTATTGCTGTTTATTGCTGCTTTTTTCACAATAGCAAAGAGTTGGAAACAACCCAAGTGTCTATCAACAAACGAATGACTAGAGAAGCTGTGGTATAGTCACACAATGGAATTCTATGCTGCATTGAAAAACAAGGGACTCATGCAGTATTATTCAAAATGGATCTCCATGGAGGACATTATGCTAAGTGAGATATCTCAGTCACAAAAAGACAAATACTGTATAATGCCACTGTTATAGAATAGGACTGTTATGGGGGGTGGGGAGATACATAATGTACATGACATTGAAACAGATGAGAGAGAGAGAACTGTATAAAAGGAACATATGACTAGGTACTACTGGCATGACAAAGTCCAGAATAGGAGTTGAATAGTAAAATGGTGGTGGTGATTGTGGGGACTGTATAACAATGAAAGAACTTTTTTCCTAAAGGAAAAAGCAAACTAGGGGAGAAAGGGGACAGGGAGGAAAATGTGCAACAATGAATGAATGAAAATCCAAGTTCTTTATAAACTTTAATTAAAATATTAAAAAAACCCAACAAATAAAAACAAACAAAAACCAAAATCCTCTTCTCCAGCACCACAACTCAAAGACATCAATTCTTTTTCTGTCATCCTTAGTCATTGTCCAACTGGATGTGTAGCAAGTAATTGCGAAGTCTATGACCTGGATCATGGGTAACTTAGTCTTAAATTTTGTAAAAAAAAAAAAAAAAGGCATTGATGTCTGAACAAGTTGTCTAACTTTACAAAGGGAAGGAAAGAAAATAAAGAAAATCCCAAACTAGAGCTGATTATTCTGAGGACGAAATTAAGCATACCTCCCCTCTAGCATCTTTACCAATTCTCACACCAATTGTTTCTTCCACAGCACTCTTTAGGGAGCTCTGGTGATCTAGTGGTAAGGAGTTGCTCTATCAATCCAAAGGCATGAGGTTTAAATCTACTAGGGATTTCTCCTTGGGAGAAAGATTGGCAGTCTCCTCCTGCCCTATTTATTGCCTCTGAAAATCCACTGGAGAGTCAACTATGAATTGGTCCTGACTCGAGGGCACATAATTTATTGCAATGAACACACAGAACTCATAGATTGGTGAAGTAACAGATTTAGATCAGAACACAGCTTTTTGATCTGGATGACTTCTTCCAGGGCCATGCCTACAGACAGGCTTCTGCTGCTAGGCCCTGCAGGGGCCTGATTGTTCACGCTTGACCTCTAGAAGGTAGGCTCCTCTTTGCCCTCTAAGAAAGACAACTCTCAAACCCTTGAGGATATGCTTCCTTTCCTGGTCCTCAGCCCTCAGCCTACCTTCTACCTTACTTGGTAAAAGTGCTACAAAGCTATTTCAATTCTGCTATCAAATACCCAGAGGCACCCCCTCCTCCAAGAAGCCTCCTGTCCACAGGTTTTCAGCAATCACACTGGTGGATGGCAAATCCCCTGAAGCTACCTCACTCAGTGAGCTGGGAAGCCCACTGTAGTCATCTTGTGTCCATCTACTGGTTCTGACGCTGCTGTTCCACTGCCACTGGATTTTGTTTTGCTTGTTGCTGCTTGTCCCTCTCTTGTGCCTGTTGTTATAGATCTCTCTGCCTCCCAGGTCAAGGGAGGGATGCTGAGCCCAAAAGGTGCACGTAATTCCTGGTGGATTTTCTTAATTGTAATGAGGGTCCCTCTCTGCTCTAAGAGTGACTCTCCTTTTAATTCTGGTGGGATTTGCAAACTGACCTCATTATAGTATATACATGTTATTTGTCTACTCCCACCCCCATAAATGTTTCATGCATCTTATTTGCATTTTTAGCAAGCTGTCCTGGTTCCCTGGAGGCTCACAAGAATCTTCCTGCAAAGTAATGCTCAATCACTATGTAGGAATTACAAGATTATGCAGACATACAAGGATCATATTATTTACTTCACTGCAATGCCCAAAGAAGAGATACTTAGTTTTCAAATGCTTATGAAATGTCATATTAAAGATTTACAAAGCAAAAAGAATGCTAACCACTTAGTAGTGAACTAAAGAAGAACTATTTAAAATCAGCAGTAGAGATGACCACACTAACTTTGTGATGGGGACAAGAAAGAGTGCAATCAAAGGAACATTCTTTGTCCTGGATGGAAATATTCAATATTGCATATGCTCCCAATTTATTTTAAAAATGTAATTGAATTCCAATAAAGATGACTCTTCTGGCAAGGAACTAGAAGATTATAAAATTGATTTTTAAGCTAATGTGGAAAAATAAATAAGCAGCAA
Source organism: Elephantulus edwardii (assembly GCF_000299155.1). Classification (NCBI taxonomy): domain Eukaryota; kingdom Metazoa; phylum Chordata; class Mammalia; order Macroscelidea; family Macroscelididae; genus Elephantulus; species Elephantulus edwardii. The sequence goes on from NW_006399858.1 coordinate 2,853,873, forward strand.
TATCAAAGAAAATTTGGCAATAGAAGAAAAGGATAGTTAGGACATAATTATAAAAAATTAAACCAGTGGGTATTGAATCAAAACAAGCAGATAGGTTTACAAAATTAAATAGATACTATAAAAATAAATCTTATAATTAAGTATAAAAGAGCATTTCAAATCACTGGGAAGAAAGACAACTTATTTAATAACTAATCTTAAGAAATTTGTTAATAATTGGAGGAAAAAGAGTCATTTACATCCTAAATCACATTTTACAGACAATGTTTAGGATGTATTAAAATTAAATTTAGAAAATTAAACAGATAGAGGGTTAGAAAAAGCAATAGCGTCACTTTGATATCATCAATCTAAGCTAGTGGAAGCAGGCGTGGCATCCACTTCCTAAACAACATGCCTCTGGAAACTATGAACTTTGATAAATGTTGACAGTTGTAGAGGGGCTTCAGGCCTTTTGTTCATAGGGTTGCTATGAGTCATGCTCAACTCAAAGGCAATCAATAGCAATGTTAGCTAGTAACTTCAGAAACCATAAATTCATAGAGAGATGGATAGTCACCATCAGCCCAAAGTTGATGCCTACAAGGTGGAAGTCAGGCATGTTTTCATTCTCCAGTTTGTTTATCAAATCAGTTCTAACACCAATGATCTTCCTCAGGGCATCCTCTACTTTTTTCCTGTGCTTAGCAAATTATTGCAGTAACCACACAGAACTCACAGGCCACACTCACAATGATATCATTTATTGGGAAGTAAAGGTTACAACATGGCATCAGAAGCAACTTAGAAATAATTAGATTAAACTCAGGAGACAAGACACAGTTCTTCAATCAGGACAAAGTGCAACCGAGACAGGACTCAGCTCCTCGGTTGTAAGGAGGTCTTCTCTTGGCCTTACCTACCACTGAGACCCACTTAGTGTCCCCCCTACAAGTGTTACAGCTCTTTAACTTTGTGGACAAGTGCCCGGAGGTAACCCACATTGATAGGAATCTTTTGCCTGAAGTCATTCAGCTCTCACTTCATGGACTGGTTTCCACCATCTTACATTATCTCACTCTGACTGGCATGTCTCCAGCATAGCGGCTGTCCAGGTTCTAGGAGGTTCTCAAGGGCAAGAACCCTAGGTCTAAAGGACACCTTTAACTCCAGGCTGCTCTTCTTGATAGTACTGAGGTCCAATTGAAGCTTTGGAGAATTATACAACATTTGGGACAAGGTAAAACTAAAAGAAACAAACATACTGATGAAATAAACATATTAGCCAATTGGTTCACATGAGGTTTAGATTATTTTAGCTACTCTTTATTATATTGTAATGATAGCTATCTAACATGATGTGTTTGTCAAGACCCATAAAACATTATTACACAAAGAATCAACCTTAATAAATATGTTCTAAGGGACCACTGGTGGCCTAGTGGCAAGATGCTGCACTGCAATCCCAGAGGTACGTGGTTCAAATCCACCAGATGCTCTGCTGGAGGATGAGGGGGCAATCTCCTCCTGTATCAGTAAGATCTGATTTGATGGTACACGTAAAAAATAATACAACAAAAAAAGGAAAAAATATCATTTTAAAAATATAAATATGTTCTAAAAGAAACTATTTAGGAAATCAGAAGATTCCAGGATAGAATCAGAATGTAGTTGGACTACTCTCTAAATATAGGTGCCAAGAAAATGTCTCCATTGCACTCCTCAAATATGGGCTCTTCCTCCTATTAAGGAAGAATAACAAAACAGGAGTCCAGGCTTTTTTACACAAGCAGAGAAAGATTTATTAGGGAAAATACTTTGCAAAGAATACCATGAAAGGACAAGGCAACAGAAACATTAGTCCATGATTAATTGAACAAAGGAGGTTATGGTCCTCCTCCCAGATAGCTGGGGTGCCTCCTGGGCCTCCTGCCTTCAGATTTCCTTTTTTTCCCTTTATATAAGTATTTATAGTGAGTAAACTATTGATTGTACACAATTCTAACATTCAATTTGCAGCCTCATTTCTGTCAACAAGCCATATTTTTAAAACACATTTTTATTGATTTGCATACAATCATTCATATGTATTGCGTTTTATACATGTACATTGTATTTTAGACAATATTTTATTTACATTGTGTTTCATTCATTGACATTGTACAATCATTCATATACACTATATCTTAAAAAAATTCATCATTATTGATCTATGTCTATTGCCATTTTGTTTTTTCCAGTCCTCTTCAGAGCTTTTCTACTCCTGCTCTCCATTCACCCACTAACGTCTGCTTTCTTAGTAATTTTCTTTATTGCCCTTTTCACATCCTCTTCTCCCTTTTCCTTTCCCCTTTTGGATATTTATACACATCTGGCTTAGTTACGTTTCTATTGTCACAATAATGATATTATGCAGTATTTGTCCTTATGAGACTGAGTTATTTCACTCAGTGTAACGCTCTCTAGACTCTCCCATGTTATATAATATTTCAGGAGATCATTGTTCCTTAGTGTTGCATACTGTTCCCTTGTGTGAATTTACCACAATTTCACAATCCATTCATTTGCTGATAAGCTTTGGATTCTTTCCATTTTCTTGCTATTATGAATAATGATGCTATGAACATATGTGTTCAAATGTCCATTCTTGTCTCAGTTCTAATTTCCTTTGGATATATTCCTAGCAGTGTAAAACCTGGGTCATATAGGATTTCTACATTCATTTTTTTTAGGAAATACCAAATTGCCTTCCATAAAAACTCCAGCAGCAGTGCATGGAAGTTCCAATCACTCCAGACATTTCTTGCTTGCTGTCTAGTTAAACTTTACTACTGCTATTGGGGTGAGATGGAATTTCAGTTATTTTGATTTGTATTTCTCTGATTAAACAATACCATATTCCAACAACTGGTTCTTCTTGTTTCCAACTTTTGCATTGCAGTCACTAATTATTATTAATGAATCTTGATTAAATGTTAGATCAATTCCAGACTGCAGAAGTTGGTGCAAGTCAGCCTATCCCAGACCATGGGGCTATAGTCTGTAATCTGTGTGGGCCTAAGTATTCCAGGGACTACTCTGCCTGCTGGAGCTGGAGTCAGATGCCTCTTGTGCCATGATTTGTACACCTGCTTGTTTTTATGGTCAGTTCTTATGGGTATAACACCTGCCAGGAATGATTTGCATGTTTCTGCCTATTTAATAGGTTGTTGTTTATTGTTATGTGTTATTGAGTCACTTGCGACTAATAGTGACGTTATGAACAACAGCCCTAAATTCTGCTCTGTCCTGTACCAATTTAACTGTTTCCAACACACCCACCCTGATTACCCTTGTCACTGAATCAATACACCTCATAGAAAGTCTTCCTCTCCTGCACTGTCCCTCCCCCCTCCCAAGCATGACGTCCCTCTCCAAGGACTAGTCCCTCCTTGCAACATGCCCAAAGTATATCCGATGAAGCTTCAGAATCCTTACCTCCAAGGAGCAGCCTGGTTTAACCCTCTCTAGGATGAACCTGTTCATTTTCTTAGCAGTCCCTGATACGTTAAATACTCTTCTCCAGCACCACAGCTCTAAGGCATCAATTCTCCTTCTCTCCTCCCTAGTCCTTGTCCAGCTCTCTGATGCATAGCAAGTGATTGCAAAGATCATGGCCTGTATCAGGAGCACCCGAGTCTCCAAGTGACACCATTGCCCTTCAGTACCCTGGAGAAGTCCCTAACAGCAGACTTTCCCATCACAATACATCTTTTAATTTCCTGGCTGCTGGTGCCAAGAGAGTTTACTGTGGAGCCAAGCAAACTAAAGCTGTGAACAATCTCAGTCTCTTCATCATCTCCAGTGGTAAGAATCTTTGTCTTCTTGATATTGAGCCTTAATCCATAAGGAGGCTGTAATCCTTGACCCTCTGCACCAAGTGCAGAGGTTAGGTAAGTATATGTTTCCTTGTGTACTGTTTACTCTTATGATACAAGACTTGTCTGTCAGTTTACTGTACTGGAGTGATTTCAGAATTCTGTTATGGTGAAAGCCATACCACTGGTATTTGAAATATAAGAGTCACCCAGGGCAGACAGGTTTCAGTAGAGCGTCCAGATTTAGACATATCTAGCGACTTGATGGCAAATAACAACAACAACAACAACAACAACAACAACAATCTGTTAAATAACCTAACTCAACCTTAAGGGGGAGAAAAGGTGCTGACCTTTGAAACTGAGTGCGTTGAGCAAGACTAAAAGCAAAAGAAGCTGTACATAAGCCTATATTCTAGCTGATAATATTTCCCCTGGGATATGAGCAAACAATTCTGATATTCCACACATGAATATGTGCATACAGAAATGATATGTTATTAAGCAAATGAATGACAAGTGGTAGGACTAGGTTTTTTGCTCTCTGAGCTACGTGTAAGGCAAGATGGATTAGAGGTAGGGCTGTCTCTATGAACTTCTGCTTAGCTTATCATAGATCTAGATGGTAACAGGTAAAACCTTTATATCTATTGGTACATACACATACTCGTATATCAACATATAATTCTTTCCTCTGTCAGTTGAGAGAGCTGAGAGGTAGTAGCATTCCAGAAGAAACAAGTATATTTAGTACCAGAAGTTGATCTCTATTACTGTGCTCCAGAAAAAGGAAACATAATTTCTTGGAGAAATTGCTCAGATTGAGACTACAAATACATGAGATGAACTTAGAGCATCTTTTAGTGCCTGTAAATAAGGAAATGCTAAAAAACAAAGCAAACATACTAAAAATAACTCCACAGTGATGGAGATATGTCATGCCACATATGTCATGGCACAGTGTCTATTGAAAGAGCTCCAATGGTCAAAGTGAGAACAATTCAGGCAATAACACTGCATCAAATAATAAGGTGAAATATAAAATAAATATCAGTGACTCCTTCCTGATAGAAAGTAATCAATGAATAAACAAATAAAATTGAATAGACAAATCTGTGCAGAAGAACTCAAAATAATTTTTGATACCTCGGCTTCAAGGAGGTAAAATATGACTTCTATTCTTTAAGTATGGACAGTACACAGTGAATTCATTCAAAATACTTAGTACAGCGAGGAAAGAAGTGTAGAGTTAATTGTAGAAGGAAAACTGGAGAAGCCCTACCTCAATCAAAAGATCAAGGCAGCATCAGTGGTGATAGGTGACCTTAAGCGTTCATGTAGTTATGTGAAGAAAATGGCACTTTATCAACTTCTCTAAATATGTGACTTCAGTCTACTCCTGAGAAAAATAACAGACAAATTCCAGTTGAGGAACATTCTACAAAATACACACTAGTTCTCAAAATTGTCAGAAGTCTAAGGACACATGACGAAATGCAATGTGCAGTATCTTGGAGGAGGAAGCTCTGGTGGCTTAGTGATAAGGAACTGAGCTGTCAGTACAAAGGTTGTTGTTTGTTGTTATGTGCCATCGAGTCGTTTGTGACTCATAGCAACCCTATGTACAAGAGCCCTAAAGGCCCTTCTATCCTGTGCCAACCTCGCTGTCTCAAACACATTCATTCCCACCACTCCACTCACAGAATCGATCCATCTCATCGAGGGTCTTCCTCTCCTGTGCCGTCCCTCCACTCTCCCAAATATGATGTCCCTCTCCAAGGACCAGTCCCTTCTGGCAACATGCCCAAAATATGTCAGATGAAGCTTCAGAATCCTTGACTCCAGGGAACATTCACCCGCTCCAGCACAAACCTGATTGTTCTCCTAGCAGTCCATGGTATATTCAACACTCTTCTCCAGCACCACAACTCAAAGGCATCATTCTCTTTCTATCATCCCTAGTCATTGTCCAACTCTCCGATGCATAGTATGTAATTGCAAAGACTATAGCCTGGATCAGGCACACCTTAGTCTCTAGCCTGACATCGTTGCACTTCAGTACTCTTGAGAGGTCCCTCACAGCTGGCTTTCCCAATGCAATTCATCTCCTGATTTCCTGGCTGGTGTTACCAAGAGTTTTGACTGTGGAGCCAAGTAAACTAAAACTGTTAACTATCTTAATATCTTCAACATCCATACTGATTCTGCCAATTGGCCCAGTGGTGAGAATCTTTGTTTTCTTGATGATGAGCTTCAATCCATGTAGGAGGCTGCAGTCCTTGACCTTCTGCAGCAAGTGCTTCAGGTCCTCCTCACTTTCAGCAAGCAGGGTTGTGTCATCTACATAATGCAGGTTGTTGATGATTCTTTCTCCAATCCTGATGCCACATTCCTCTGCATACAGCCCAGCATGTCAGATGATCTGTTCTGCATACAGATCGAAAAGGTATGGAGACAAAATACATCCCTGATGGACCCCCTTCTTGATTTTGAACCGTGTAATCTCTCCTTGCTCTGTTCTGATGACTACCTCTTGGTCCAAGCATAGGTTTCGAATAAGCACAATCAAATGTTCTAAGAAAAAAAATAAGTAGAGAGGCTTTTCCAAATGACTGCCTTGGTTTCACTTCCAGGAGCTCTGCTGGTCCAGTGCCTTGGAAGATGCATTGCCAACACAGAAGTGAGCTGCTTAACGTGGCAAAGATGGGCAACCTTCTCCCATGAGATTTAGAGTCTCTGAAAACTCTGCTAGAGGGTCATCCATGAATCAATTTTAACTCCACAGCAGCAAAAGAGTCCCTTCTGTCCAGTAGCCACACTGTAGGGCAGCGGAGAAGAGCCTTACAGGGTGTCTGATTACATTCAGTCAGCCAAGTGCTAACTTCTGAGCCATTAGGGGTCTTGAGTCAGGCAACAATCCCTACCCCCAAAGAAACCCCATGGTGGCCTGAGTTAAAGTGGCCCTCCATGAGCCTCCCACAGAGTCTGGTGTGTTTAAACTACTGACCTTTCGATTTGCAGAGCAACTCTTGACACACTACACCACTCCAGGCCTGTGTTTATGAGGCTTGGTAACTGTTCACTCCTAACTGGGAAAGGGATTCTTGAGCATCCCTCCCATCCTTCCTCCGACTCCATCCCCGTTCTGGAGACCAACAACGTTGATGTTACACTCCCAGACTTGTCATTTGACTATTAGCTGCCAACAGCTCTGGAATATTTTTCACTTTGTGGAGACTGAGGTTTAGATTTATAAGAATTGAAATTTATGAAATCTTTTTAGCTTTTCATACCTATTAATAGAACCTAAGAATACAGAATAAGTTGAGGTAATAAAGAGTGTATAGTTAAACGTGGATCTGTGACACAGTGTAATCCCTCCTCAGGGGCCGCAGTCTGTTAGCACCTCCAGCACCTCTTGTCCACCTTCGCATCATATGCTTTGATGCTCATTTTCTCTCCCATTCAGCTTTCGAATGAACTTGTTAAATTAATCTCATCTTCATTTATTTTACAGTGTCTTCAAGTTTAAATGCTCATTTTATGAACATCTGTTTCCATCACAGTTGCGAACCCATTACTTTTATGAGCTGTACATGCTTTAGAGAGATTTACTGCTGACCTTTGTTGCAGAATTGAATGTTTTCGTTGTCAGTAACATTTATGTAATTGATGCTATTGCTGCTGCCACTGGGACAGTGGTTTCAAATGAGATATGTATGGTGGATTTCTTTGCTTAAATGTATGAAATCAGAAACTTAGTGCCTTCGAGTTGGCTCCAACTCAGGGGGTTTCTGAGGCTATAAATCACTCCAGGAGGAGCCTGTCTGTCTTTTTCTCAGGGGACCACCACCACCTCCACCACCATCACCACTGCCCCCACCGCCACCACCTCCACTACCACCACCACCACTACTACCATCAATACCACCAGCACCATCACCCCCACTGCCACCACCCCCCCACACCACAACCACCACCACTACCACCGCTGCCACTACCGCCACCTCTATCACCGCCTCCACCACCACCACCACACTGCCACCACCACCACCACCATCAGCCACCACCTCCACCAGTGGATTTAAACTCCTGGGGATGTATGGCCTTTGGCTTAGCAGCACAACTTGGTATCGACTGTGCCACCAGAGCACAGTCTGCCCGATTCAGACAGAAGGCACTTTAGAACTGCATAAGGTGGTAGATCTTTTTTCTCAGCTGGTAGATTTTTTTTTAAACTATTAGTTGCACATAGGGTTGCTATGAGTCACAGGAGACTCGATGGCAAACAACAATGACAACAATTATCATTAATGTAAAATATTGGGTGGTAAATTAAGTGAGGAGAAGATGTGCATGAATGGTTTTAGTGGTAGCCATTCAGTGCGGATTGTGGTACATGTCACAAATGTAAGTTGAATATGGTCTTGTACTCAAGTAGCTTATCAATTAGCAACTTTAATGTTGTTGTTGTTGTGTGTCATCAGGTTGATTCCAAATCACAAAGAACATGTTCTGCAATGACACTCCTCCATGGGGTTACTTATGATCATGTTTGTGGAATATTGCTGTAGCTTTCTTCTTTGTACCTCATAGTGAGTGTGGACCACTAACCTTTCAGTAGGGCTCCAATGGCTGAGTGGTAAAAAGCTGTGCTGCCAACCTGAAGGCAGGCGGCTTGAATCTACCAGCTGCTCTGTGGGGGAAGCAAAGGCGGTTTCCTCCCACGCAAGTTATAGCCCCTGAAAATCTGCTAAGGGTCAGCTCTGAGTTGGTTTTGACTCAATTGTACAAAACTACAACAATACCCTTTCAGTTCCCAGAGAAGTGTTTAAATATTGTGTCACCAGGCCTCCTCGAGTATGATGTTGTTGTCAAATATCATTTAGTTGACTATGACTCATGAGAACCCAGTGAACAATGGAACAAATGTTGTCCTGTCCTATACCACTCTCCTGATTTCAGCCATGTTCAAATCCATTGCTGTCATTGTTTCAGTCTATCTAATTGATGATCTTCCTCTTTTTGACCCTCACTTTGCCAAGCAGGATATATATTCCTGAGGACTGGTACTGGTACCTCTTGACAACATGACGAAAGTGTGTGAGTTGACCTTTCACCATCTTGGCACCTTTTGCACTTTATACTTCTTTCACTGCATGGTTCAAAATTGGGAAGGGTGTACACCAGGGATGTGTCCTGTCTCCAAACCTTTTCAACCTGTATGCGGAGCAGATTATCCGAGAGGCAGGGCTCTATGAGGAGAAGCGTGGCGTTAGGATTGGTGGATGATCTATCAACACTCTGCATTATGCAGATGACACAACCCTGCTCGCTGAAACTGAGGAGGACCTCATGCACTTACTGCAGAGGGTCAAAGACTGCAGCCTTCAATATGGACTGAGGCTCAATGTCCAGAAGACAAAAATTCTCACTACTGGACCAATCGATAGCATCAGGATGGATGGTGAAGAGATTGAGATTGTTCACAGCTTCAGTTTGCTTGGCTCCACAGTCAACACTCTTGGCACCAGTAGCCAGGAAATCAAAAAACATATTGCGATGGGAAAGTCTGAGGTTAGGGACCTCTCTAAAGTACTCAAGAGCAACGGTGTCTCTCTGGAGACTAAGGTGCGCCTGATACAGGCCATGGTTTTTGCAATGACTTGTTATGCATCACAGAGTTGGACAATGACTAGGGAGGATAGAAGGAGAATTGACACCTTTGAGCTGTGGTGCTGGAGAAGAGTACTGAATGTTCCATGGACTGCCAAGAAAACAAATAGATTCATCCTAGAGAGGGTTAAACCAGGCTGCTCCTTGGAGGCAAGGATTCTGGGGCTTCGCCTGACATACTTTGGACATGTTGTAAGGAGAGACAGGTCTTTGGAGAGGGACATCACGCTGGGCAGAGTGGAGGGACAACGCAGGAGGGGAAGATCCTCTATGAGGTGGATTGATTCAGGTACTGAGGTAATCGGGATGGATGTGTCAGAGGCAGTGAGGTTGGCACAGGATAGAGCAGAGTTTAGGGCTGTTGTACATAGGGTTGCTATGAGTCGCAAGTGACTCGACGGCACGTAACAACAACAACATTCATTATTTTTCACTTGCATCACAATTCAGAGGCTTAAATTCTTTTTTGCTCTTCCTTATTCATTGTCCAACTTTCACATGTATTAGAAGAAACAGATATTATCACGACTTAGGGCAGGTTCACCTTGGTCTTTGATCTGGCATCCTTTCTCTTTAGCAAAGAACAAATTTTCTGTGAAATTAAATTTTCCAGATAGAAAACTTATTTCTTGGTTGCTATTTCCATGTGAATCCAAGTAAATGGAACAGCTTGAAAACCTCAATATTTTCTCCATTTTTCATAGTGTCTCTTGGTCCAATTAGTATAAATTTAACTCTTTATCTTGTCAGAGTTTGAATTTTTTTTCTTTTTCTTAGATATTGTAATATATTTTGAACTTGTTATTTCTCTAGTGGTAAATAATTTTTATAATTAATTTGTATTAGTTAGAATGTACTTGATTATAATGAATTAAAAAATGTGGATCTTTCAGGAAAAAAATTTTTTAAAACCCCTGCATGGCTTATAAAAATAGGATGGATATGGGGGAGGGGAGAACAGGGGAATAATGGATAGATAGTGAACACTGGGAATAGAAGGAGGGAGGCATCATCTGAAGGGACTGGATGATCAGACGTTGTGTGTGTTGACAATTGTGTTCCAATTACAATCTGGAACAAGATGTGCATTATAAAATGAGTTGGGAGAGGAGAGCTGGAGAAAATGTGTATCAGTGTATCCTTTTTACAAACTTCCACTAAAATAACAATAAAAAAAAAGATTAAGGAAACCCTTCATAAAAATCTAAAAAACTTATGTGGCTTTGGAAAAAGGATGGAGTTAAATCTTATAGCAGGAAACAGAGGTAAACTACCACTCAATTTCCTGCTACTTTGAAACAGTTACAAAGTTTGATATTTGCTAAAAGTGATGTTTTCCTTCTCAGTATTTGTCATTTAATAATACAGTTGGGAGATCTGCACTACTTACGTAACCGCTATGTGACTATTGACAAACCCATCAGTCAAAGCAGGATGAATTGTGCATTCAGCTTTCCAACTCACTTAGAAAAAAATTTCTATCTTTCAGAGTCAGATAGTAGAGCATAACACTGCCTAACTGTTTGACCTGTAGTCTCTGATGAGATATTTTGCATTCTTTCCAAAGGTCAGGAATCCAGTAAATAGTGAAGGAAATTTTGTTTCTTGCAATCAATTGAAAATGAAAAGTTATTTAAAATATCTTCCAAATTAATAAACCCATAGGCTGACTTCTCCTTCATCCTTAGAAGGTAATCAGAATTGGAGCACCTTGAATGTACAGGGTGAGCCAAAAAAGATGATCAGTTTATTATTTTCTCTTAGAACTTTCCTTCTACTTGGTTAGAACCATTCCAGTTCTGTTCAGAATGTCACATCCCAAATTTTAGTGCAAGAAGGAACTGATTCCTCTTTAAAATTACCTACAATTACCTCTCAAATTGACTCTCTGAATCAGAAATAAATATGCAGACTTCTCAGACGAACAGTGCATGCTCTTTTGTTTTTCTGTTGACACATTTTTCACCTTTAGCTAATGAAAGCATCTCTGATTAGCATATAATAGGCTGCTAAATGCAAGGATTCTGAAGCTTTGTCTGCCATACTTTGGACATGTTACAAGGCGGGCAAGGTCATGCTTGGGAGGGTCGAGGGACAGACTCTCCATGAGAAGGATTGATTCAGTGACTGGGGTAATGGACAATAAAATTGGCACAGGATAGGGCAGGTTTTAGGGCCGTTGTACATAAGGTTGCTATGAGTTGCAGGTGACTTGATGGCACATAACAACAACAACAATTGTCATTGGAGGACTTTACAGTAGGAAATGTTGTCACAGTCCAAAATTTGTGGTTATAACATACAATTGCATAAATATATTTAAATGGAATTTTCTCTTTATCAATAAAACGTCTGCACTCTTTATAGCTAAGTACATAGAATAACAATATTTTCATATTTCAAGCATCAGAAATAGATACCAATCACAATTATTATAATGTCTTTGTCAACTGGCCTTTAGTTTCAGTAGATGTGAAGTTGGCTCCAGCAGACCTTAGGTGAAAAGAAAGAAGGATTGTGTTTGCACTAATTTGACAATTCTATTGTGATCTGTGATTCTTTGGCTAATTTTCAGCAGTAGGTATCTAGGACTTTCTTTATAGTATGTTGTTGTTATGTGCCTACAAGTGGCTCACAGCAATCTATGTACAACAGTTCTGAATCTCACTTTGTCATAATTAGGTCTCACTGTCTCTGACACATCTACTTCCATTACCCAAGTTATTGTATCAATCCATCTTATCCAGGGTCTTTCTCGCCTGCACTGTCCCTCCACTCTTCTAACCATGATGTCCTTCTCCAAGGACTGGTCCCATGCCCAAAGTATGTGAGATGGAGCTTCAAAATCTTGGCTTACAAGAAGCAGCCTGGTTTCACCTTCTCCAGGACAGAACTGTTTGTTCTCTTGGCCGTCCATGGTATGTTTAAGAGTCTTCTCCAGCACCACAACTCAAAGGCAATGATTCTTCTTCTGTCATTCTAGTCATCATCCAGCTCCTGACAATTTCTCTAATGCCTGTCTATCATGGATGGCCCTGTTGGTATTTGAAAATGTAGTGGCATAACTTCCAGGATCTTAACACTATGCCAACCAATTGACACTATGACAAGGTGTGGTGGTAGATTAATTTTTAGTATCTACATCATCTAGAGTCCTGGAGGTGCTCACAGGGGTTGCTGGGTGCTTCATATGCCCATGGAAGTTGGACAATGAATAACAAATGCTGAATTTTAGTATTTACAAATATATATAAATTTAAATATGTATATTTATACAGTATAATTATATATGAATATGAATACATGAATATATATGAATATATATCTATATATAGATGATATAGATAGATAGATGATAGATAGGTAGATAGATATAGTTGAGTACTGTCGAGTTGGAATCGACTCACAGCTGACCTTCTGGTAGGTTTTCAGAGGCAGTTAATCTCAAGAGAGGAGATTGTCTATCCCATGAATCATCTGGTGGCCTCAAACAGAGTGCCTTTAGGATTGCAGCACAGGCTCTTGCAGTCCTGTTCCTGGATGACTCCACTCAGGGTTCTCTGTGGCTTCTTGCTGCCTAAGCATGGCGATCCTCCTGTGTAAGTAATCGTAAGATTTTGGGGTCGTGTGCTTTTTTCAGACTTGTGTTTGATGTGCAGTACTGGCTCAAATTGTTGTTTTGTCAAACATTCTTCTAGGTGGTGTAGCACTGGCTGCCTTCTCCTCCCCTCCCCTCTCTCTTTGGGACTTTAAGCCACCACCTGCCTTAATATCTATCTATCTATCTATCTATCTATCTATCTATCTATCTATCATCTATCTATCTATCTACATATACACACTTATACACACACACACACACACATATACACATATATACGGAATATATATATACACTGAAAAAATATATATACTGAATATATATATATATATACATATACTGAATACATACATACTAAATATATATATATATATATATGTATATATATACTGAATCTATATATATATGTACTCTGAATAGATATACACTGAATCTATCTATCTATCTATCTATTATCTATCTATCTATCTATCTATCTATCTATCTATCTATCTATCTATCTATGTGTGTATGCATTTGTTGTTGTTTTTTTACTGTCAGATCAGGACCAACCCATAGCTGACCCTCTGGTGAGTTTTTAGAGGCAGTTAATCACACAGGAGGAGATTGCCCATCTTTCTCCCATGGAGCAGCTGGTGACCTTGAACCGTGTGCCTTTAGGATTACAGTGCAGCTTCCTTGCCATATATTCGGCCTTTTGCGGCTTAGTGGTAAGGAGTGCTGCCAACCCAAAAGTGGTTGTTGTTAGGTGCCATTGAATTGAGCACAACTCGTAGTAACCCTATGAACAAAAGATCTGAACCCTGTTCTATCCCGTGCCATCCTCTCATTTCTTGACACACAAGAGCCCATTGCAGCAAATCCACCAGCAGTTCCTTGACAGAAAGATAAGCAATCTCCTAAGGGATTTACAGTGTCTGGAAACTTGCTGGATAGTCATCAATGAGTTAGTTCTGACTTGATGACACATAATAAATAACAATAGCGGCATGTAACTATATACAAATTTACTATGCCGGGGATGAAAATGTGAGGAAGAATGGAGTTGGTTTCATAATTAAAAAAGTAATTTCTAGATCCATCCTGAAATATAATGTGGTGAGAGACAGGATAATTAATATCCATATGCATACAAGGAAGTCCAGTGAATACCGCTATAATTCAAATATTTGCACCAACAACTAGAGCCAAAGAGGAGGAAACAGAAGATTTCTACCAACATTTTCAGTCAGAAGTTGATAAACATGCAGTCAAGAAGCATTGATAATAATGGGAGACTGGAACGTAAGAGTTAGGAACAGGGAAGAAGGATCAGTAGCTGGAAAATAGGGGCTCAGTGAGAGAAATGAGGCTGGAGATAGAATGATAGAATTCTGCTCATTCAATGATTTATTCATTGCAAATACCTTCTATAAGAAACATAAATGCAGGCTATACATATGTATCTCACCTGATGGCATGCATAGGAATCAAATAGATTACATTTGTGGAAAGACTCTCTGGAGAAGCTCAATATCAGCAGTGAAAACCAGGCCGGGTGCTGATTGTGGGACAGACCACCAACTACTCATATGCAAGTTCAAGCTGAAGTTGAGGAAAATTAAGTCAAGTCCACAAGAACCAAAATTTGATCTTAAGTCTATCCCACTCGAATTTCAAAACCAACTCAAGAACAGGTTTGAGGCCTTGAGCACCAATGAGCGTAGGCCAAACGACCTCTGGGAGGATATCAAGAAAATTGTCCATGAAGTATGCGAAAGATCATTACAAAGACTAAAGAAGAAGAAAAGACCAGGATGGATGTCATATGAGACTCTGAATATTGCATTAGAGAGCTGAGAAGCCAAAGCTAAAGGAAAAAAACCAAGAAATCAAAGAGCCAAACAGAAAATTTCAAAAGGCAGCTCGGGACGACAAAGCAAGATACTATATTGAAATGTGCAGAGAGCTGGAGTTAGAAAATCAAAAGGGCCAGACTCGCCCAGCGTTTCTTAAGCTGAAGGAGTTGAAAAACAAATTCAAGCCATGGGTGGCAATACTTAAGGATACTTTGGGTAGAGTGTTAAATGACCCAGGAAGTATCAAGAGAAGATGGGAGGAATACACAGAGTCACTGTATCAGAAGGAATTGGCTGACACAGAAGAATTTCATGAAATGACATATGAGCAAGAGCCTATGGTGATGAAAGAGGAAGTTCAAATTGCTCTGAAGGAACTGGCAAAAAACAAGGCTCCAGGAGTTGACAGCATACCAATTGACATATTTCAACAGACAGATGTGCTCACTAAATTGTGCCAAGAAATCTGGAGGACAGCCAGCTGGCCCTCTGACTGGAAATGATCGATATTTGTTCCCATTCCAAAGAAAGGTGACCCAACAGAGTGCGGAAATTATCGAACAATATCATTAATATCACATGCAAGCAAGATTCTGCTGAAAATTATCCAGAAACACTTGGAACAATATGTCAACAGAGAACTGCCAGATATACAGGCTGGATTTAGAAGAGGTCGTAGTACCAGGGATATTATAGCTAATGTTAGATGGATCTTGGCAGAAAGCAGAGAATGCCAGAAGAATGTCTATCTGTGCCTTATTGACTATGCAAAGGCTTTTGACTGTGTGGATCACAACAAGCTATGATTGACTCTGAGAAGAATGGGAATCCCAGAACATTTAATCATGCTAATGCGAAACCTTTGAAATTGAAATCTGCATTGCATGCTTCATGAAATAGTCACCAGTACCTGGTCATAGTTGGTCATGTTTTTGCTATGTCAATTACCTTTTATGTGTTGTTGGCATTACATATGTTGAGTTTGTTTAATTTAGAAGCCTCAAAATTGCACTATGATCACATATTGAAAAGAAACATTATCATGTATGTAGAGTAATATAAATATGGAACTAAGAGCAGGTACTTTTTTTGAAGGAGAGTTTACAATTTCATATAAAATTTTTTTCAGAATAGTAATATGTTTATTGTTATGTTTGGTATGCATATAATTATTCATATACATTGTGTTTTATTCATGTATATAGTGGGATATTTTTGTATGTATATTTCACACTTTCCTTCATGGACATTATGTTTCATACAACCATATTCTTTATCTATCTGATCCAAGGAAGGAAGAGGCTTGCAGGGAGAGAAAGATGTTACTAGGATACAAGAAACTTCAAAGCAATGAGCAGCATATGTGAATGGTTCTTGGATTGTGTGAGACTATGTATAAGGCATCACAAACTAAATGATCAGAAACTTCTTGTTGGTGCTGAATGGAAGCTACTTAGTTTCTAGCATTTTGTAACTTAATTGAGTACAAAAAAATGTTGACATCAAATCTCACAAATAGGTGTTGGTGTGAGAAGTTTTTTAGACAAAAATTCTGCCTCATCAATTCTTCTTAAAGTATCAGGGATGGCATAGTTATTAAGTTTGTCTAAATAAATTTAAAACAGTCCTTTCAACAGTATGAAGTTTCCTTGTTGTTATTGTGGAGTACTGTAAAGTCAATGGCGACCAATAGCTGACCCTATGGTGAGTTTTCGGAGTCAGTTAATTGCACTGGAGGAGATTGCCCATCATTCCCCCACAGAGCATCTGGCGGCCTGGAACTATGTGGCTTCAGGATTGCAGCATAGCCTCTTGACAGAAGACCACTAGAGCTTTCCATTATTCCTAAGTAAAAAAAAATAATTGCATTAAAGTGTAATTACCATCACTGGAATGATATAAAATAGTGGTATATCTTATGAACAACACGTACTATCTCAGATTAGATTGTAACAACCATCCATCTGCCAATTTCCTACACAGTGAAAGCCTGCGTATTTCTGTGATGCTGGAAGATATGCCATGGATACTTCAAACACAAGCAGGGTCATCTATGGTGGGCAAGTTTCAGGAGAAGGGAAAGTGGAGCTCAGTATTTATCAAGCTAAAAGAACTAAAGAAAAATTCAAGCTTCGAGTTGCAATATTGAATTCTATGGATAAAATATAGAACTGTGTAAGGAGGATCAAAAGAAGATTGATCAGACATTGTAGTTAATTCATTATGTAATCAATTACATTGTAATCAATGCCATGAAAATGTATAGAAAGGGTTGAATTAAATAATGACCATAATTTTATTAAAAATATATAAATAATCAAATGGAAAGTCAACATGATATGTAAACTTCTTCTCAAATGGAAAGAAACCCCTCAAAATCAGATGAAAGGAATATTTAGAGTCATGATATCAAATGAAAAAGTTACATTGAACCATTTCAGGAAGTAACAAATTTGGAGGAAGACTCATCTACAATCTATGTTATGCAGATAACACAACACTGCTAGCAAAAAGTGAAGAAGACTTGAAACACTGAAGAAGATAAAAGACTAAAGCCTTCAGTATGGATTACACTTTAACATAATGAAAAGACACATCCTCATCACTGTACTAATAGGAAACCTCACTATAGAGAAAAGACTCAAGTTGTCAAGGATTTCATTTTAGTTGGAGCCACAATTAACATCGATGGTAGAAGCAGTTTAGGGGAGAATAAACCCCAAGCATGTTGCATTGGGAAAATCTACTGTCAGGAGCCTTTTGAAATGCTAAAGAGCAAGCGTGTCAGTTAAAGACTAGGTTGTTCCCAAAGCAAACAATGTTGTTACAGAATTGACTCACCTTCTAGTGAGTTTTCAAAAGCTGTAATGACACAGAAGGAAATTGTCCATCTTTCTCCCATGAATTAGCTTGTGGATTTGAACTATATGGGCATGTAGTAAGGAGGGACCAGTCCTTGGAGAAAGGCATCAATCTGGGAAAGGCCAACAGAGAGAAGAAGATCCTACACATCTGGATGAAACAATGGGCCTGAGCATTGCAGAGACCATGAGGATGTCATAGGATAGAGCAAGGTTTAGAGTTGTTCACCGGGTCACGGTAAGTTGAAATCAACTTGATGACATCTAACAGTAGAAGTAGCCCTGATTGTTTTCTTCTTTAGCAACTGGCTACACTCAGAAGGTGAATTTGTTTTTGATCATTGTTGTAGTTGTTGTGTATTGTCATTGTTATGTGCCACTGAATCATGATTCATAGTAAGCCTATGTACAACAGCTCTAAACCTGCTCTGTCTTGAGGCAATCTCATTGTCTCTGACACACCTACCCCCATAATCCCAGTCACTGAGTTAATCTTTCTCATCTTGAGTCTTCTTCTCTTATGCTGTCCCCCCACCCTTCCAAGAATAATGTCCCTCTCCAAGGACTGGTCTCTTCTTGCAACATGGCAAAAATAGGTCAGATGAAGCTTCAAAATCCTTGCCTCCAAGAAGCATTCTGGGTTTCATATTCTCTCCATGATAAATCTATTTGTTCTCTTAGCATTCCAAGATGTAGTCAATACTCTTCTCCAGTACCACAACTCAAAGTCATTAATTTTTGTTCTGTCATTCTTATTCATTATCTAGCTCTCTGATGCATAGCAAGTAATTGAGAAGATCATGGACTGGACCAGGCATGCCATTGTCTCCAAACTGACATTGTTTCTCTTCAACACTCTGGATAGGTCCTTGACAACAGATTTTCCCAATGCAATTTGTTTTTTTATTTCCTGGCTGCTGGTATCAAGAGTGTCAATTTTGGAGCCGAGCAAACTAAAGCTGTAAACACTCTCAGTCTCTTTTCTGTCTATTATGATGCTGCCAAATGGTCCAATAGTGAGAATCTTTGTCTTCTTGATATTGAGCTTCAATCCATATTGGAGGCTGCAATCCTTGACCTTCTGCAGCAAATCCTCAGGTCTTCCTCAATTTTGGCAAGCAATGTCATCTGCATAACATAGGTTGTTGATAATCTTTCTCAAATCCTGATACCACATTCTTCTTCAAGAGCCTGGTCACCCCAATGATCTGTTCTGCAGAAATTGGAAAGGTATGGAGATAGGATGCATCCCTGGTGTTCACCTTTCCTGATTTTGAACCATGTAGTATTTCCTTGCTCTATTCTGATAACTGCCTCCTGGTCCAAATATAGATTTCACATAAGCACAATTCAGTGTTCTGGGATTCCTATTCTTCTCAGGGTCAGAGGCAGTTTGTTGTGATCCAAACATTCAAATGCCCTTGCATAGTCAATGAAGCACAGATAGACATTCTTCTGGTATGCTCTGCTTTCAGCTAAGATCCATCTAACACTGGCTGTAATATCCCTAGTTCCATGGCCTTTTATAAACCCAGTTTGCACAAATGGCAATTCTCTGTTGATGTGCTGTTCCAATTGTTTTTGGATAATTTTCACCAGGATCTTGCTTGTATGTGATATTAATGATATTTTATTGTTTGGTATATGCAGAACAGATTATCCGGGAGGCTGAGCTCTATGAGGAGGAACGTGGGGTCAGGATTGGTGGACGATTTATCAACAATCTGCGTTATGCGGATGACACAACCCTGCTTGCTCAAACTGAGGAGGACCTGAAGTGCCTGCTGCAGAGTGTCAAGGACTGCAGCCTACAATATGGATGGAGGCTCAATGTCAAGAAGACAAAGATTCTCACCACTGGACCAATTGGCAGCATCAGGATGGATGGTGAAGAGATTGAGATTGTACACAGCTTTAGTTTGCTTGGCTCCAAAGTCAACAGTCTTGGCACCAGCAGCCAGGAAATTAAAAGGCACATTGCCATGGGAAAGTCTGCTGTTAGGGACCTCTCCAAAGTCCTGAAGAGCAGTGGTGTCTCTCTGGAGACTAAGGTGCGTCTGATACAGGCCATGGTCTTCGCAATCACCTGTTATGCATCAGAGAGTTGGACAATGACCAAGGAGGATAGAAGGAGAATTGATGCCTTTGAGCTGTGGTGCTGGAGAAGAGTATTGAGAATACCATGGACTGCTAGGAAAACAAATAGATTTGTCCTGGAGAGGGTTAAACCGGGTGGCTCCTTGGAGGCAAGGATTCTGAGGCTCCATCTAACTTACTTTGGACATGTAGTGAGGAGAGACCGGTCCTTAGAGAGGAACATCATGCTTGGGAGGGTGGAGGGACGGTGCAGGAGAGGAAGGCCCTCTATGAGGTGGATTGATTCAGTGACTGGGTAATTGGGATGGGAGTGTCAGAGACAGTGCGATTGGCACAGGACAGAGTGGAGTTTAGGGCTGTTGTACATAGGGTCGCTATGAGTCACAGGCGACTCGACGGCACATAACAACAACAACAATGTCTATACTCTGTCTGGTCATCTTTTTTTTTTTATGGAAACAAATATAGATCTATTCCAGTCAGTTGGCCAGTTTGTTATTTTCCAGATAATCTGGTGAGCATGTCCAGTGCAGCATCTGTTTGTTGAAATATGTCAATTCGTATGCTGTCAATTCCTGGGGCCTTAATTTTTGGCAATTCTTTCAGAGCCGCTTGAACTTCTTTCTTTATCACCACAGGTTCTGCTCATATGTTGTTTCATGAAATTCTTCAGTGGCAGCCAATTCCTTTTGGTATAGTGACTCTGTATACGCCTTTCATCTTCTTTTGATGTTTCATGGATCATTCAATATTCTGCCCACAGCATCCTAAGTATTGAATCTCGAGGCATGAATTTGTGCCTCAGTTCCTTCAGCTTAGGAAATGCTGAGCAAGTTCATCCCTTTTGATATTCCAACTCAATCTCTTTGCACATTTCACTAGAATATTTTGCTTTGTCTTCACATGTTGCCCTTCGAAGTCTTTTGTTCAGCTCCTTAACATCTTGGTTTCTTCTTTTTGCATTGACTTCTTGGCATTGTAGTGCAATATTCAGAGTCTATTCTAACATCTTCTTCCTCCTCAGTTTTTGTAATGACCTTTTGCATTTTTTGTGGATGATATTTTTTATGCCCTCCCACAGCTCATCTGGTCTTCACACATTAGTATTCAAGGTCTCAAAACTGTTTCTGAGATGGTATTTAAATTCAGGAGGGTTTTGATTTGCGTCTTTATTATTGCCAGTGATTTGGAACTTTTCTTCATGTGTCTGTTTACCATTCAAATACCGTCCTCTGTGAAAAATTCTTTCCAAGTCTTTTGCCCATTTTGTAATTGGGTTATCAGTCTTTTTCTTGTGGCCCAGGAGTATTCTGTAAACTTTTGTTATAAGGCTCTTGTCTCAGTGGAATACTATGCCGCATTGAAAAACACAGAACTCATGAAATATTATTCAAAATGGGTGACCCTGGAGGACATTATGCTGAGTGAAATATCTCAGTTACAAAAGGACAACTACTACCCAGTGCCACTGTTGTAGAATGGGACTGACATCAGGGTTGGGGTGAGACTGAGAGATGAGATAAATTATGTATACTGAATTGAAACAGATGAGAGGGAGAGAACTGGTTAAAAGTGATATATGATTGGGTATTATTGTCACGACAAGAGTCCAGAATGAAGGCTGTATAGTGGAGTGAACTTAGGAAGGGGAGGAGACTGTATTCCAATGAAAGAATTTTTCTTTTACTTTTCAAAGGGAAGAGTGAACTGAGAGGGAGGGGTGGGCAGGGAGAAAAATGCAACAATGAATAAATAGAAATCCACAGTCTCTGTAAATGTTCATTAAAATTAATAATAATAATAATAAAATGTGCATAGGGAAAAAAAGACTCTTGTCTGAGATGATATTACCAAATATTTGCTCCAAGACTGTAGGTTTTCTTTTCACCCTGTTGTAAAAAGTTTTTGTTGTGAAGGGAAAAAAAAGATAAGGAATTGAATAGAAGATTTAAAAAAGCAGCATGTTTTGCTTTTCAAGGAGAGGAGAGAATGGGGATGGGGGGGGTGAGGGGGCGGGGAGAAAAGTGCAACAGTGAATAAATGGAATTCCAAAATCTCTGTAGATGTTCATTGAAATTGAAATTAAAATTTAAAAAAAGCACCATGGAAGACAAAGTAAAGCATTATAATGAAATGTGCAAGGAGTTGGAGTCAGAAAATTAAAAAGGGACAAACTTGCTCAGAATTTTTTTAGTTTTTTTTTATTTTTGTTAATAAAATTTTATTTTAATTGTAAAAAATAAATTTAGGAGAGATAGAATCAAGGTTGACCTTTGGATCTTGTGGCTTTGATTTGCTTTTCTCTAGCTTCAGTTTGAACTTGCATACAAGTAGTTGATTATCTGATGTGCAATCAGCAGCTGGCCCCGTTTCCACAGCTGATATGGAGCTTCTCCATTATTCTTCCTACTTATCAATTTGATTCCTGTGTAGGCTGTGAGGTGAGGTCCATGTGTGTAGTCCCCGCTTGCGTTTCTTATAAAAGGTATTTGCAGTGAATAAATCATTGTACAGAATTCTATCATCCTGTCTAGGACTTCAAAAACATTAGGAATTGGCTGACATAGAAGAATTTAATGAAATAAGAGCAACATAAAAGCAAGAGCCTGTGGTGATAAAGGAGGAAGTTCAAGTTGCTCTGAAGGAATAGGCAAAAAGCAAGGTTCCAGGAGTTGACGGCATACCAATTGACATATTTCAACAAATAGACACTGCCCTGGATGTGCTAAGTTGTGCCAAGAAATCTGGAGGACAGCCAGCTGGCCAACTGACTGGAAAAGATCGATATTTATTCCTATTCCAATGAAAGGTGACCCAACAGAGTGCAGAAATTATCTAACAACATCATTAATATCACATGCAAGCAAGATTTTGCTGAAAATTATCCAAAAACCACTGGAGCAATATGTCAACAGAAAACTGCCAGATGTGCAGCCTGGATTTAGAAGAGGTTGTGGTACTAGGGATATTATAGCTAATGTTAGATGGCTCTTGGCAGACATCAAAGATTACCAGAAGAATGTTTATCTGTGCTTCATTGACTACGCAAAGGCTTTTGACTGTGTGGATCATAACAAGCTGTGGCTGACTCTGAGAAGAATGGGAATCCCAGAACATTTGATTGTGCTTATGCTAAACGTATACTTGGAGCAAGTGACAGTCATCAGAACAGAGCAAGGAGACACTACATGGTTCAAAATCAAGAAAGGGGTCCATAAGGAATGTATTTTACCTCCATACCTTTTCAATCTGTATGCAGAACAGATCATCTGAGACTCTGAGCTGTATGAGGAGGAATGTGGCATCAGGATTGGTGGAAGAGTCATCAACAACCTGTGTTATGCAGATGACACAACCCTGCTTGCTGAAATTGAGGAGTACCTGAAGCACTTGCCGTAGAAGGTCAAGGACTGCAGCCTTCAATGCAGATTGAAGCTCAACATCAAGAAAACAAAGATTATCACCATTGGGCCAATTGGCAGCATCAGTATGAATGGTGAAGTGACTGAGATATTTAATAGTTTTAGTTTACTTGGTTCCACAGTCAACACTCTTGGTAACAGTCAGGAAACCAAGAGACAAATTGCATTGGGAAAGTCAGCTGTGAGGGACCTCTCAAGAGTACTGAAGTGCAATGACATCAGGCTGGAGATTAAGGTGCACCTGATCCAGCCTATAGTCTTCACAATTACGTGCTATGCATCGGGGAGTTAGACAGTGACTAGGGATGATAGAAAGAGAATTGATGCCTTTGAGCTGTGGTGCTGGAGAAGAGTGTTGAATATACCATGGACTGCTAGGAGAACAAACAGGTTTGTCCTGGAGAGGGTGAAGCCAGAATGCTCCTTGGAGTCAAGGATTCTGAAGCTTCATCTGACATACTTTGGGCATGTTGCAAGGAGGGACTGGTCCTTGGAGAAGGACATCATGTTTGGCAGAGTGGAGGGATGGCGCAGAAGAGGAATACCCTTGATGAAGTGGATCAATTCTGTGATTGGGTGGTGGGAATGAGTGTGTCTGAGATGGCGAGGTTGGCACAGGATAGAGTGGCATTTAGGGCTCTTGTACATAGGGTCGCTATGAGTTGCAAGTGACTCAATCGCACATAACAACAACAACAGCAACAACAACAACAAGAAGTAGAAAATTTCTAGAATTCTTGGAGTATATAGTAGCACTGCAACCTCCATGTACAAAATCTCTATTACAATAAGTAAACTTGAAAGACTTGGACTCTTCAAAGTTTATATCAAATTAACTGGAATCATTGCTGTTTAGTTAGGATCCACTCATAGTTGAACCTCAAGCATATTTTCAGAGGCTATAAATCACATGGGCAGATTACCCATCTCTCTCTTTTGGAGGAACTGATGGATTTGAACCACTTGCCTTGAGGCTGGCAACACAATTCCCTTTGAACTATGCAGTCAAATTCCTTTCTCTTACAGTTGTTTTCTGGATTGCCCCAAGCCATTTGTGTTCATTTTGAATGTCCATCAAAGCATGGCTCCATCTACACATTATAACAAGACTGCCAGTATCCTAGTTACCTGAACCCCATCTTTTCTGTGAAGCCATCTCAGAGTGACAAGAGAATTGATGGTTTCTGCTTTTTTTATCCTGAGAAGTAATTTAATCTTTTGCTTGGATCCACAATCAATACTCTTGGCATCAGCAACCAGGAATTCAGAAGATGAGTTTCTTTAGGAAAGGCTATTGTCAGGAACATCTTGAGAGTGCTAAGGAACAATGATGTCAGTCTAGAGATTAAGTTCCATCTGATCTGATTAAGATCCATTTGCATGTTCTCAATTGCTTGCTATGTATCAGAGACCTGGACAATTAATAAAGATGACAGAAGAATCCATGCCTTTGAGTTGTGGTTCTGGAGAAGAGTATTAAACATATCGTGGACTTCCAAAAGAATAAATAGCTCTGTCCTGGAGAGAGTGAAATTAGTTGCTCCTTGGAAGCAAGATTGGCTTTTTTTCTTTCTTTCTTTCTTTTATTCTGATTTATTTATAAAGTTTGAATACTTTTCCCCCACAAAAGACCCTTCCCATTTCCTTCACTGCAACTCTATGATTAACACTACCCCTCCACCCATCCACACCTATTTCCACTCTCCCCTCCACCTTGGATCCTCATACTCATTGTATAATATTGGTTTTATACACTATTTGTCCTGTGGGACTGAGTTCATTCACTCAGCATAATGCTCTCCAGTCCCTCTCAGGTTAAGTAGTAGTTTACAAAATGCTTGTTCCTGAGAGCTACATAGTATTCCATTGTATGAATGTACCACAACTTCTTAATCCATTCGATTGTGGTTGGACATTTGGGTTGTTTCCATGTTCTTGTGATGGTGAATAATGCTGCTATTAACATTGATGTATAAGTGTCTGTTTGAGCCTCAGTTCTCATTTTCTAGGGTTATATTGCAAGCAGTGGAATAGCTGGATTGTATGGAATTTCTTTGTTCAGCTTTTTTAAGGAAGTGTCAAATTGCCCTCCACAGTAGTAGTTGTACCATCGTACAATCCCACAAACAATGTAAAAGAGTCCTATCTCACCACATCCTCCCCAACATTTATTACTTGCTGTCCTATTAAGCTTTTCCAGTTACTGGAGTGAGGTGGTACCTATCTCATTGTAGTTTGGATTTCCATCTCTTTTATTGCCAGTGATATGGAGCACTTTTTCATATGTCAATTGTCCATTTGAGTATCTTCCTCTATGGAAATTCTTTCCATGTCTTTTGCCCCTTTTGTAATTGAGTTATCAGTCTTTTTCTTGTGGAGGCTCAGGAGTATTCTGTAAACTTTCATTATGAGACTCTTGTCTGAGATGGTATTGCCAAATATTTGTTCCAAATCAGTAGATTTTCTTTTCACACTGTTGTGTTTGATGCACACAGGGATTTAATCTTTAGAAGATCCCATTCATCAATTTTATACTCTTCAGATTGTACATTACTGGCTGTATTTAAGAGTAGCTTATACCGTAGATTAGGGTATATAAGCTTGATTCCAGTTTGTCTCTTACGAACTTTATGGTTTTGGGATTTATTCCCAAGTCTCTTATTCACCTTCAGGTGATTTTTGTGTATGGTGTGAGATGTGGATCCTGTTTCAGCTTTCTGCAGGTAGCAGTCCAGTTTTTTCAGCACCATTTATTGAAGAGGTTATCATTTCCCCATTTGATAGCTTTGATTTCCTTGTCCAATATAAGTTGACCATAGATTCTTGTTGTTAAGTGTCTTAAAGTTGTAGACAACCCATCATGAAGCTATTAATGAAAGTCTTGAATGCAAAACTTTCATCTTTTCTCCAAGTTCATAGAGTTTCTGAGGGCAAACTGTTTTTTGGAAGTAGATGCCACTCCTGCTTCCAAACCTGTTTTATTTGGAAAATCCACAAACACCAAAATATGAAGCCAAACCCAATCAGCTCACACCCCGTTGTGAGCAGCAGTCACACCTTAGTCTCAACCCCAAATCAGAAAACACACCTTAGAAGAATCCAGCTGTTCCACTCATCTTCCCAGCCTGGAAATAGCTGGGTCTATTTCTGAGTTCTCAATTCTGTTCTACTGATCTATGTGCCTGTCATTGTACCAGTACCATGATGTTTTGTTACTACCATTGTGTAGTAGGTTTTGAGGTCAGGGAATGCTATACCTCCCACTTCATTTTTGTTTCTCAGAAGTGTTTTGCTTATTTGGGGTCTCTGGAGGCAAGGTTCTTAAAGCTCTGTCTCACATACTTTGGGAATATTGTTAAGAGGGACCAGTATTTGGAGAAGGGCATCATGCTCAAAAGGGTAGAGTAGAGAGGGTTAGTGCAGGAGAAGAAGACCCTGGATTAGGTGGAGTGATACAATGACTGTGGCAATGCAGTCAGTCATGTCAAAGATGGTGAAGTTGGCTCAGGATGGGGCAAAATTCAGAGATATTATTCATAAGGTCCCAGTGAGTCATAGTTGTAGCTGACTTAATGACACATAACAACAACAACAACAAACTTAAAAAGTTGGTGCAGGGTGAATCGGAGACCTCAGAATAAAGCCCCAAACCATGAAGCTCATAAGAAACAAACTAGGACCAAGTGTAGGTCTATTCTATGGTATAAAGGGACTGCCAAATGCAGCCAGAAATATGTAGTCTGAAGAGGGTAAAACTGATGAATGGAACCTTCTACAGAGTAAATCTCTGTGCTCATCAAAACCTTTTTCCAACAGGGTGAAAAGAAAACCTTACTGGGAGTAAACATTTGGCAATACCATCTCAGATAAGGATCTCATCATGAAGGTTTACATAATCTTACAGGCCATCCAAAAGAAAAAGACTAATAACTCAATTACAAAATGGGCAAAAGACATGTAAAGATTTTTCATAGAGGTGGACATTTGGATAGCAAAGACACATGAAGAAATACTTCAAATAACTGGTAATAAGAGAGATGCAAATCAAAACCACAGTGAGATAATATCTTACCTCAGTAGCAATGATTAGCAGGGCATCAAGTAATGAATGTTGGAGAGGATATGGCCAGATAGGAACTCTTTTACATTGTTGGTGGGATTGTAAAATGGTATAACCACTCTGGAAGGCAGTTTGGCATTTTCTCAAAGAGCTGAACATAAACATTTCATTTGACCCAGCTATTCCACTGCTTGGAATATACCCTGAGAAAATGAGAACTGAGGCACAGACTCATGCATCAATGTTCATAGCAGTATTATTCATCATAGCAAGAACAAGGAAACAACCCAAGTGCCCAAACACAATGGAATGGATTGGGACATTATGGTACATTCACACAATGGAATACTATGCAGCACTCAAGAGCACTGATTTTATAAAGTACGAACTCACACAGAAGGGACTAGAGATCATTATGCTAAGTGAACTATCTCAGACTAATAAAGACAAATACTGCATAAGACCATTATTATAGGGCTTGTATGAGGAGCCAAAGGAAGTGGCTTAAAGATAGAGTCATGCAATTTGATGGTTGGAATGAAGGATTGGTAAAGAGGAAAGGTCCAGTGTGAAAAACAATGTATATGAACTTAAAAAAAATTTTTTTTTAATTTTATTACCTTTTTTTGGTGTGTACCATCAAGTTGGATCTGACTGTTAAAAGAGGAGATTGTCCCTCCTTCTCCAGCAGAGCATCTGGAGGATTTGAACCACATATTTCTGGGGCTGCAGTGCAGCTTCTTGCCACTAGGCCACCAGAGCTCCCTTATATGAACTTTTTGAAGTTTGTATGCAAACCAGTATAAAAAGAAATTAATTTTTTTAAAGTTGATGCAATTTTGTCTTTCTTGTTCCACTTTGTCACCTTTTGTCCTCTGTGGTCCAAACAGCTTGGGCCAACTTCCCTCAACCTACAGTGGTGAGTGTTTTCTTGCTGTCAGGAACCTCTTTTGTTTGACTACCTTCCTAAACGTTTTAGTTTCCTTTCCCTTCTTTCTCTGCTTGCTGGTACTCTGAGCACTCTTACCAAATCATCAAGTGCCTCTTTTCTCATTTGCTTTTTCCTACCCCATCTTCTTCTCTACTAAATTTGCAATCTCTGGAACATGGTCATTACCCAGAATGCAGAATATAGGTCAATTGATGTTGCTGTGAAAAGCACTGCAAAAAAGGAATGTGAATAGCTTCTCTGTGCTTATTATAGTGAAAACACAAAATATACACTGCTGCTCTGACTTTAAAGGTGGTTGTGTGTTCTCATTTTTGTGGTATGTAGTCTTTTGCATGTTAAGAAAGGAAAGGCTTAAGAAACTGTGTGCATAATATCCAACGTATTTACAAAATTTAAAAATATCCTTCCCCCCAGTGTGACTTGCAATACAACATTACCATACCCACATTTCTTACTGTTACTATATTTTCACGTATTCTATACTATAATTGTATTTTTTGGAAATCCAAGACAAGCCATACAAAATCAAGAAGTACTTGAGGGTGACTCTTGTCTCTTAATTGGTGTGATGGTCTTAATATATGACTAAATGTTTGTTTAGATAATTCTTTCTGTTAAAAGTTGAGCCTAATTATTCTCCCCTGAAGTATGAGGCACACTTAATGACTTGCTTCTAATAAATATAGGAAAGAAGGATAATATGTGACTTTTGAGACAAAGTCATACATATCCTCCACCCTTCTAGGGGAAGTTAGTTACTATTTTGTAAGGATGCTCAAACAACATTAAGAGACCTATGAGATAAGGAACTAACTAGCCAATCATTGCAGAGGTAATAGGCCTCTGTCAACAGCTGTGTGAACGACTATCTTAGAAGCAGATCTTCCAACCCAGTTAAGGCACCCCTGATGACATCTTGATTGCAAACCTCAGAAAGGTCTCTGAGCAAGAAACTTCAAGTTAAACCCTCACTACAATTCTGACTCTCAGAAACTGTGACATAATAAATGTTTCTGGTTTTAAACTAAATCGTGGTGCAATTTTCAACAGATAACTAAACTGAAGCAGATGATACAGTCAACTAGATTACATACCCAAAGAACTCTGTGATGGAAAGAAATAGTCCTGGGTGAATTGCCTTCTGGGTTGGGCTCACTTATATCCTTATTTGGTCACGTGAGTTTATCCATCCTGTTCCCAACATCTCCTTTTCTTTCTATCATTTGGTGTGGTATTAGCCTTCAGAGTGCCAGTCTGCTCGAAGTACTATATGATATATATAGTTCTAGGAAACCATTATTCTCACTTAAAGAGGAAGATTTCGAGACTTAGCATTGTCTCAGCATAGTTTCTACAATTTGCACCATATCTACTGTTAGCTAGGAATCAGATGTATAGGTGTCCTTTATTTTATTGCACTTTGTTTTGCTACACATCACAGATGCTACATTTTTTATTACATTGTGTTTCATTCATATACATTATACTCCACATATTCCTTCATTTACATTGTTTTTCATATGATCATTTCCATGTTGTTGTTGTTATGTGTTACTGGGTCCTCTACGACTCATAGTGACCCTATGTACAGCAGCTCTGAACCCTGCCCTGTCCTGACACAATAAATCTGACACTCCAACCCCATTGCCCCTGTTACTGTATCTCATCTCATTTGAAATCTTCCTTTCCTGCTATGTCCCTTCACCCTTCAAAGCATGATGTCCTTCTCCAAGGACCAATTTCTCCTGGCCAAGTGCCCAAAGTATATGAGATGGAGCTCCAAAATCCTACCCTCCAAGGAGAAAATTGTTTTCACCCTCTCCAAGTCAGATGTATTTGTTTTCTTGGCAGTCCATGGTATGTTCAAGACTCTTCTCTAGCACCACAATTTGAAGGCATTGATTCTTCTTCTGTCATCCTTAGTCATTGTCCAGCTCTCTGATACATAGCAAGTAATTGTGAAGACCATGGCCTGGATTTAGGTGCACCTTAGTCTCTATACTGATACTGCTTTTTCGTGGATCTTTCCTAACTCCTTTACTTCTTTCTCTCTGCCCAACAAATTCTGTAACTCTTGAATTTTCTCTCCTTCCTCCACTCCCTCAGTCACCTTATCCCTTCCCCTTCCCTCTTTGGAGTTGTAGACAGTTCTTACTAGTCATCCTTCTATTTATACAATAATAACCTTATGCAGTATTTGTCCTTATGAGACTGAGCTAGTTTGCTCAGCATAATAGTCTCCAGTCTCTCCCATGTTATATAGTATTTTTCAAAATTGTCACATCTGAGTGCTGTGTAATATTCCATCATGGGAATGTACCACAGTTTCTCAAGCCCTCTGTTTGCTGAGGGACTTTTGGGCTGTTTCCACTTTTTTTTTTTGCTAGTGTGAATAACTCTGCTGTGAACACCAGTGTACAAATCTCCACTTATGTCTCAATTCTCATTTTCCTGAGGTATACTCCTAGCAATGGAATAACTGGATCTTATGGAATTTCTTCGTTCAAGGTTTTGAAGAATTGCCAAACTGCCTTCCAGAGTGGCTGTACCATTTTACAATCCCACTAACAGTGAATGAGAATTCCAATCTCTCCACCTCCTCTCTAAAATTTATTGCTTGCTGTCCCAGTAAATGTTGCCATTGCTACTGGAGTGAGAGGATGTCTCATTGTGGTTTTGATTTGCATCTCCAACTGCCAGTCACTTTGAGCATTTCTTCTGGTGTCTGTTGGTCGCCTGAACGTTTTCCTCTGTGAAAATGTTTTTACTCATTTTGTAATTGTGTTATTAGTCTTTTTCTTGTGGAGGCCCTGTAGTATTCTGTAAACTTTTATTATAAGACCTTTGTCCTTTGTCTCATAAGGCGTGACCAAATGGGTTCCCCACCCTGGTCAGTATGTTTTCTTTTCACTCTATTGGAAAAGTTTTTGATGCACACAGAGACTTAATCTTTATGTATGTATGTATTTATTTATTTTTAATTGGGACTTTAATCTTTCATTCACTGATGTTATCCTTTCCTAGCTGTGCATGTCTGGCTGTATTTGCCATCCTTTTTTTTACCAAAGGCTAGACCTTCTAAGTTTGGTCCCATGTTATCTCTTATGGTCTTTATGGCTTTGGCCTTTACCCTTAGGTCTCTGATCTACTTTGAGTTGATTTTTGTTTGTGGTGTGAGATGTGGATCCTGCTTCAGCTTTCTGTAGGTAGAAATTCAGTTTTCCCAGCACCATTTATTGAAAAGGTTGTCATTCCCCCATTTAATAAGTTTTGTTTCCTTATTGAATACTAGTTGACTTTAGGCAGATGGGCTTATTTCTGGGTTCTTGATTCTGTTCCACTGGGCTATATGTTTGTCATTGTACCAGCACCAGGTTTTTGTTATTACAGCTGTATAGTAGGTTTTGAGATCAGGGACAGCTAACTCCCACTTCATTCTTGCTTCTCAGAAGTACTTTGTTTATTCGGGATCTCTTTCCTCTTTTCCAAATGAACTTGCCAATTGCCTTTTTTATTCTTTTGATAAATGAATTTGGTATCTGGATTGAGATTGTGTTAAACATGTAGATTGCTTGTGATAGGATTTTAATTTTCACTATATGGACTATTTCTATCCATGTACAGGGAACATTTTTCCAGGTTTTTTGTTGGTGTTGTTACTGTTGTTGAGCCTTGGGGATTTCTGTGAATGCTGATATCATCTTTATATAGAGATATTTTATCATGTCTTTGCCACTTTGGATGCCTCTTATTTCCTTTTCATGCCATACTGCTCTACCAAGAACTTCAAATACAGGATGAATAGCAGTGGTGGAAATGAGCCTCCTTGTCTGGTCTTTGTTTTCAAGAGGAACGCCTTTAGTCTTTCTCCCTTGTAAATAATGTGGTCATTTGGTTTTGCATGTGTACTTTTCACTATGTTAAAGAAATTCCCCTCTATTCTTATTTTGCTGAGTGTTTTAATTAGGAAGGGATGTTGGATTTGGTCCAAGGCCTTTTCTTCCTCAATTGTTAAGATCATGTGGTTCTTGTTCTTTGCTTTGTTAATGTGATGAATTACATTGGCTTTTTTTTTTAACTTCCTTATTGTGATTTAATGAAAGTTTACAGAAAAGTTAGATTTTCATTCATTCAGTCAGTCATTTTTGCACCTTTTCCATTGACTTTTTAAAAAAAATAATTTTAATGAGCATTTACAGAGATATTGGATTTCCATTCATTCATTGCTGCACTTCTCTCCCTGCCCAGCCCTCCCCACTCCTCCCCACCCCAGTTTGCTCCTCTCTTTCAAAAGTAAAAGAAACACTCCTTCCCTGGTACACAAAGTTTTTTTATTATTATTAATTTTAATGAAAGTTTACAGAGACTGAGAATTTCCATTCATTCATTATTGCACTTTTCTCTCTGCCCACCTCTCTCTCTCCCCAATTCGCTCTTCTCTTTGAAAAGTAAAAGAAAAATTCTTTCATTGTTATCCATTGACTTTTTTTTTTTTTATCCATTGACTTTTTTAAAAACAAAATTTTTGTTTTATACTGGTTTGCTTACAAAGTTTGTATACATTGATTTTTACATTGAATATTTTCTATTTCTTTTACCCACCCTTCCCTCTATCTATCGAATTGTGCGATCCTACAATTATTCTCCCTACTCATACTCTCCTTTCTGCTCCTACCCTCTCCCCCTTGGATTCTCATACATGTTTTATTACTTATCTTTCTATTTCTATAATAATGGTCTTATATAGTATTTGTCCTTATGGGACTGAGTTAGTTCAGTTAGCATAATGTTCTGCAATCCCTCTCATGTCATGTAGTGACTTTCAAAACCATTGTATTTGTATGCTGTATAGTATTCCATCATGTCAATGTACCACACTTTCTCAATCCATTTGATTGTAGTTGGACATTTGGGCTGTTTACATGTTCTTGAAATGGTGAATAATGCTGCTATGAACATTGGTGTACAAATCTCCATTTGTGCCTCAGTTCTGATTTTCTCTGTTGCAATCAGTGGAATAGCTAGGACATATGGAATGATCAGGAATTTCTTTTTTATATTTTTTTAAATCTTTTTTAAAAATTTCGTTTTATTTTTTTGTGTGTGTATGTGTGTGTGTGTGTACTGTCAAATTGGATATGACTGGTACAAGAGGAGATTGACCTTCCTTCTCCAGCAGAGCCTCTGGTGGATTCTATATGTTCAGCTTTTTGAGGAAGCACTAAACTGCCTTCCAGAGTGGTTGTACCATTTTACAATCCCACCAAGCTCATATCTTTCCACATCCTCTCCAACAGTTATTACTTGAGGCTCTGCTAAACTCTTTCACTGTTACTGGAGTCAGATGGTATCTCATTGTCATTTTGATTTGCACCTCTCTTATTGTCAGTTATTTGGAGTGTTTCTTCATGTGTCTGTTGGCCATCCAAATGTCTTCCTCTGTGAAAATTCTTTCCATGTCTTTTGCCTTTTTTCTAATTGTGTTATCAGTCTTTTTCTTGTGGAAGCCCAGGAGTATTCTATAAACTTTCATTATGAGACTCTTGTCTGAGATGGTATTGCCAAAAGTTTGTTTCCAGTCAGTAGGTTTTCATTTACCTTTGTTGGAAAACGTTTTTTATGTGCACAGGGATTTAACCTTTAGAAGGTCCTATTCATCAATTTTACCCTCTTTTGATTGTGTTTTTCTGGTTTTATTTGTCAGCCTTTTTATACTATAAGCTAGGCCTTCTAAGCTTCGTTCTACTTTGTCTTTTATGATCTTTCTGGTTTGGGGCTTTACCTAGAGGTCTCTGATCCACCTTAAGCTGATTTTTGTGCATGGTGAGAGGTGTGCATCCTGCTTTAGCTTCCTGTAGGTTGTAGTTCATTTTTACCAGCACCCTTTTTGGAAGAGATTGTTGTTTCCCTATTTAATAAGTTTTGTTTCCTTGTTGAATACTAGTTGACTAGGGGCAGATGGGTTCATTTCTGGGTTCTTGATTCTGTCTCATTGGGCTGTATGTCTGTCATATGTCTTTACTGATTGTGGAATAGGCCACTAACTACACATTTGCAAGTTAAAGCTGAAGTTAAAGAAAATTAAATCAAATCCACAGGAACCAAAATTTGACCTTGAGTCTATCCTACTTGGTTTTCAAAATCATCTCAGGAACAGATTTGATGGCCAATGAGAGAAGACCAGAGGAGATGTGGAAATATATCAAGAATATGACCCAGGAAAGATAGAAAAGGTCATTATAAAGATAAAGGAGGAAGAAAAGACCAAGACGGATGTCAGATGAGACTCTGAATATTGCACTAGAGCACTGAGAAGCCAAAGCAAAGGGAAGAAATCAAGACATTAGGGAGCTGATTTCAAAGGACAGCATGGGAAGACAAAGTAAACTATTAGAACGAAATGTGCAAAGAGCTGGAGTTAGAAAAATCAAAAGGCCCAAACTCACACAGTATTTCTTAAGCAGAAGGAACTGAAGAACAGATTCAAGCCTCGAGTTGTAATACTTAAGGATGCTTTGGGGAGAACATGAAATGATCCAGGAAGCATTAAAAGATGATGGAAGGGGTATACAAAATCACTGTACAAAAATGAATTGGTGGACATAGAAGAATTTAATGAAACAATGTATGAGCAAGAACCTGTGATGATAAAGTTAGAAGTTCGTGCTTCTCTAAAGGAATTGGCAAAAAACAAGCCCCCAGGAATTGACCGCATACCAATTGACATATTTCAATAGACACTGCCCTGGATGCACTCACCAAGTTGTGAGAAGAAATTTGGAGGACAATCACCTGGCCACCTGACTGGAAGAGATATCCATACTTATTTTCAGTCCAAAGAAAGGTGACTCAACACAGTGTGGAAATTATCCAATAATATCATTATTATCACTTGCAAACAAGATTCTGTAGAAAATTATCCAAAACCACCAAAAACAGCACATAAACAGAGAACGGCTAGATGTGCAGGCTGAGTTGAGAAGAGGCTATGTGGTACTAGGGATATTATAGCTAATATATAGATTTTGGCTGAAAGCAGAGACTACCAGAAGGATGTGTCTCTGTGTTTTATTGACTATGCAAAGGCATTTGACTGTATGGATCACAACAAACTGTGGCTAACTCTGAGAAGAATAGGAATGAATCCCAGAATACTTGATTGTGCTTATGTGAAATTTATACTTAGACTAGGAGGCAGTAGTCAGAACAGAGCAAGGAAACACAGCATGATTCAAAATCAGGAAGAATGTATGCCAGGGATGTTTCCTATCTCCATACTTTCAATCTATATGCAGAACAGATCATCTGGGAGAGGCTGAGCTCTATGAAGAGGAACGTGGGTGGCATCAGGATTGGAGGAAGACTTATCAATAATCTGCATTATGCAGTTTACATAACCTTGCTTGCTGAAGCTGAGGAGGACCTGAAGTGTTTGCTGCAGAAGGTGAAGGACTATAGTCTTAAATACGGATAGAAGTTCAACATCAAGAAAACAAATATTCTCACCACTGGGCCTGATAATTGTTAACAATTTAGTTTACTTGACTCCACAATCAACACTTTTAGTACCAGCAGCTAGGAAGTCAAAAGACTAATTGCATTGGGAAAGTCTGCTCTCAGGAACCTCTTCAGAGTATGGAAAAACAACAATTTCAATTTGGAGACTCAGGTGTGCCTGATGGAGGATACAGTCTTTGCAACTACTTGCTATGTGTCAGAAAGCTGGAAATGACTATGGATGCTAGAGAGATAATAGATTCCTTTAAGCTGTGGTGCTGCAGAAGAATATTGAATGGATTGTCAGGAGAACAAATAAGTTTGTCCTAGAGAGGGTGAAACCAGGCTGTTCCTTGGAAGCAAGGATTTGGAATCTTTGTCTGATATACCTTGGACATGTTTCAAGGAGGGACCAATCCTTGGAGAAGAACATCATGCTTGGAAGGGTGGAGGGACAGCACAAGAGGGGAAGACCCTGGATGAGATGGACTGATTCAGTGACTTGTTAATGGGGGTAAGTCAGAGACAATAACGTTGAACAGGATAGAGCAGGGCTCAGAGCTATTGTAATAGAGTCTCTATGAGTCACAAGTGACTTGATGGCACAGAACAACAAACAACAACAAATACATTTATGAATATAGAATGAGGGATCATGTTTAATATACTTATTAATCATAATCAAACACCTTGAGGAAATGAATTTCCCCATCTGGAAATTGAGACCAGAGGTTGGGGGACATCAAGGTCATAAGACAATATTCCACATCTGACTTTGATGAATAGCAGATGAGGTCTTGAGACCTTCTGAGTGATAATCTACAGGGCAACTATTTATTTGATTTATTATTCAAACAACTAATGAACCACGTGAACCTTAGCTACCCAAATCCCAAGAACAGAAGAACTAGATGAGGTCTGGCTACCACCACTTGACCACCCTAAATGGGTTCAGAGTACAAGATCCTAGAGGGAGTAAGATGAAATATGAAACAAAACCCAAACATATAAAACATGCCAGGCTTACTGGTCCAATAGAAGTTGACAAAACCCACAGAACTATGATCCTTACCCCTCAAATTTGGAATTAAACTTGTCCCCTATAACTCAAGTTATAGCCCCCACCCAAAAAAAAGACAAGTGCCTATGGTAAATGATAACACCAAAGAGAGACTTACTACTTAGAATGATCAATCATTTATGTTAAAAAGAACAGCATTTTCCCGAGGATTAAGTGCTCAAGACAGGAGGGGCTTTGGTATTATAGATGGTTTAATGGAAATCAGAATTACAGGAAAGAAATGGGGGAAAGGCAATTAGTTTGTGAATATTGTAACAAATGTTATAAAGCCAAATATAGATGAACAATTGAATGAAAACACAATATGCTTTGTAAACCTTTACTCAAATCAAAACAATAAAAATAGTAATAGACAGAAATAAAGATATACTTAATGTAACTTAAAATTCAATCTAGCAAGATTTATTTTCTTTTAGAGCATTTTTTTCTGGAGATGACAAATAAACAACTTAATAGGGCTTAAAATAGAGATGTCCAGTTTTGTCACTCCATCATTTATTAGCTTTAGTAAAAAGATCAATGGAAAAATAATTTGATATATATTTTCATATTAAATTAAGTGCTAATGTTTATCATTTCTTAGAAAGCTCAGTTAACTATTGGCTGAGAACCAATCTCCCCAATGTAATAGAAATTTGTCATCGGCACAAATGAATATTGCCTAGTGGATTAGGTTATAGTAGAAAGGACATTTTGTTAACATGAGATATTTCTAAGTAAAACAAATACTAACTTATTAGTAAAAAGTACTTTTGCTTAGTAAGAATTCAGTTGCAAATGCTGTCTTTCATTATCAGGTGAATGAAATCATGGTTCAAGTTTTTCTTCAGAATATTTTCACCACATATATCTCATACTTATTTTTTATTGAACTTCAAAGTTTGTGAATAAGATATATACCACATTATCAGCTGTTTTGGGAAAACTCTTGCTGTATTTGATACTGATGTGTAAAATGTGTTGACGGTTGGCTACCCAATGCGGACAAAGGGTGGGGTGGAGCTCCCTGATTAAAACAAGCTTGGAAGGAGTGGCATCCACTTCCCTAATAGCTTGCCTCCGGAAACTCTATGAACCTGGAGAGAGGATGAAAGGTCTCAAAGTGTCGAGGACTCTATCATTCATAAGGTCGCTATGAGTTGCCTGCAACTCGACAGCACTTAATAACAACAACAACAACAACAACTTGCTATATTTGTGTGTGCGTATACATGCATGGAGCCAGACTACACTCGACAACTTAAGATACATTCTTGATATCTTGACTACACATGGACAACATACAATTTGTTCAGAATTTAAGTCTTCATCTTTGTGAATCTCTGCATGCCAGATTCAAGATCTTATGAATTGTCAACTCATTATAAATACATTTGTCAAATGAATCTATGTTAACAAGAACAACTCATACTTTATGATAAGAGAGAAAGATACTGAGAGAGTGGGAGAGAGCGAGAGCGAAGAAAGCGAAGAGAGGGCAATGGGGTGCACTCTCAATTACCTAGGCTAATGAGGTATGGATTTAACAAAATTAACATAATCAGTCTTAGAGTTGAATTTTTTTTAACCAAAACTATTTCTTACTCTCAGAGATAGGAAACTTATTTCAGGGGAGAAATAGGATTAGGGAACAATTTTCAGAAACTTTTTTAAGATAATGTTTAGAATCAGATGATTTTGATATGATCCTTCCAAAGATTGCCTAATAAATTTTATTCTTTTTTATGGAAAAGAAAACTAATCTCTTTTAACCTTATTTCCCTGATCAATTGACACTTTTACCTCATCCTTGCTGGAGGTTCTTTTATTTGTATGTTTTGACAAATACATAGGAAAACACATAAAAGAGACTATGAGAATCAAGTCTTAAAATGTAATTCTGACATATAATATTGAGTAATCTAATGAGAAAGGAAAATGTCAGACTATTACAGAAATAAATAAGTGGCACAGGACTTTTTTCTGTTATAGTAAGATTTTAAAACAAAGTATAGAGGGTAGGAGGTTCAGATAATTAAAAAAAAAATAAAAGGCCACATTATAAATTTAAAAAATTTTATTTGGAAAAAAAAAATGAATCCTTGTGATAGACATGTATTGGCTGTTCACCGAGCAGTCATTCCATACTTCTCCAGTCATTAAGACCACAATTATCATTTGACTAATTCACTCTCATAAATGAGATTGTGTGGAAACCGTCTCCGCTTCATTTCCAGGAATAAGCCTTCATCTGCTTAACACAATCCATTTATACCCTTCCTCTAACCATCATATTTAGCTCAGAGTTGGATGTTTAAAGTAGTTGTTGTTGGCCAATGACTTGGAGTCAACTATGACTTAGAGTAATCCTATGAAGAGCAGATCAGAACATTACCGTACTGTGCCATCCTTCTGATCATTGTCTTGTCCTGTACCATCTCCGTGATCATTGCCCTGTCCTGTGACATTCCCACGATCATTGCCCTGTCCTGGCCGTCCTTATCATCATTGCCCTGTCCTGTGCCATCCTCATGTTCTCTGCCACACTCAAGCACATTGTTGCAGTCACTGTGTCAATCCATCCTTTTGAAGATCTTCCTCTGTTTTACTGATTTTCTACATGTCCTAACATGATGTCTTTTTTATTTTAGAAATTAGAAATACTTTTTTATTTGAAAGATGTTTATATAAATCTTGAATCCCTAAATCTTGGTTTCTTATAAAATTTTGTGTAAGATTTATATTGTTGTTATGCTTGCGACTCATAGCGACCCTACTTATGACAGCCCTAAACTCTGCTCTGTCCTGTGCCAATCGCACTGTCTCTGACATTCCCATCCCGATTACCCCAGTCACCGAATCAATCCACCTCATAGAGGGCCCTCACCTCCTGTGCCCCCTCTCCACCCTCCCAAACATGATGTTCTTCTCCAAGGACCTGTCCCTCCTTGCAACATGTCCAAAGTATGTTAGATGGAGCCTCAGGATCCTTGCCTCCAAGGAGCAGCCCAGTTTGACCCTTTCCAGAATGAATCTGTTAGTTTTCCTAGAAGTCCACGGTACCCTCAATCCTCTTCTTCAGCACCACAGATCAAAGGCATCAATTCTCCTTCTATCCTCTCTAGTCATTGTCCAACTCTCTGATGAATAACAAGTGATTGCAAAGCACGTCGCCTGTACCAGAGGCACTTTAGTCTCCAGACAGACATCATTGCTCTTCAGTACTTTTGAGAGGTCCCTAACAGCAGACTTTCCCATCACAATATGTCTTTTAATTTCCTGGCTGCTGGTGCCAAGAGTGTGGATATCGATGA
The DNA here is from genome assembly GCF_000299155.1 of Elephantulus edwardii. Taxonomy (NCBI): domain Eukaryota; kingdom Metazoa; phylum Chordata; class Mammalia; order Macroscelidea; family Macroscelididae; genus Elephantulus; species Elephantulus edwardii. Next base: position 2,894,087 of record NW_006399858.1, read on the forward strand.
AATATTTTAAAATCATATTAAAGTATTTATTCTGTAAGTATTCACTAAGTACTCAATTTAAAATTATCTTTCCTCAAAGGTAGCCACAATTGCAGAGTCTGAAAAAAACACTGTCAACCATAAATTACAGGTGTGATTTTTGGTAGGTTACTTAACCTTTTTTTTTTATCTTTGTTTTATTATTACTTTTAATGAGAGTTTACAGAGACTTTGGATTTCCATTCATCCATTGTTACACTTTTCTCTCTGCCTACCCTTTACCCCCAGTTTGCTCTTCTCTTTGAAAAGTAAAAGAAACATTCTTTCATTTTTATACAGTCTCACCCCTAAGTTCACTCCACTAAAAACTAGTCCTTGGAAAAAAGGAAGGATGGTCAAAAAGACATCATTTGACCATCCTTCCTTTTTCCAAGGACCGTTTTTTTTCAAAGCATACTTAATTTCACGAGGAAATTAGAAGACATATTGCCATGGGAAAGCCTGCTGTTAGTGACTTCCCCAAGTACTGAAGAGCAATGGTGTCTCTTTGGAGACTAAGGTGCATCTGATACAGGCCATGGTCTTTGCTATCACTTGTTATGCATCAGAGAGTTGGACAATTACTAGGGAGGATAGAAGGAGAATTGATGCCTTTGAGCTGTGGTGCTGTAGAAGAGTATTGAGGGTACCATGGACTGCTAGGAAAACAAACAGATTCATCCTGGAAAGGGTCAAACCGGGCGGCTCCTTGGAGGCAAGGATTCTAAGGCTCCATCTAACATACTTTGGACATGTTGCAAGGAGGGACAGGTCCTTGGAGAAGGACATCATGCTTGGTAGGGTGGAGGGATAGCGCAGAAGGGGAAAGCCCACTATGAGGTGGATTGATTCAGTGATTGGGGTAATTGGGATGGGTGTGTCGGAGACGGTGTGATTGGCACAGGAGAGAGCAGAATTTAGGGATGTTTTACATAGGGTCGCTATGAGTTGCAAGCGACTCAACAGCACATAACAACAACAATGACAAAAACAACTTAATTTCACTGTTCTTGCATCTAAGAAGCATCCTGGTTGCATGTCCTCCAAGACAGATTTATTCTTTTGATGGTCTGTGGCATATTAAATACTCGTTGTCCACACCACAATTTAAAGGGATAGACTCTTCTTTGGTCTTGCTTCTTCATATATGCTTCTGAAAGCTGAAAATTGAATAAAGGATGTAGATACAAGTAAATAAATGACTGAATACCAAGATCCCTACCAAAGCTACTTGATGTTTTCTTTGTCTGAGATATATTGCTGTAAAATTATGAGATAATATGAGATAATTTCCTTAGCCAGTTTTTTCAACCCCAAGTGACAGTCCTGAAATTGAATTGTGGTGTTGTGACTAGGTGCTGTTGAGTCAAATATGACTCATTGCAACCTTATGAGCAACGGATCTGAACGCTGTTCTACCCTGTGTCCTCCTCGTCATCTCTGACATACTTGAGCCCATTGCTGTTGTCACTGTGTCAATTCATCTTGTTGGGAATCTCCCTCTCTTTCAATGACCCTGAACCTTTTCAAGCATGATGTCCCTTTGCAAGGAACAGCCTCTCCTAACAATATGTCTAAAGTGTGTGAAACAAAGCTTCACCATCTTTGCCTCCAAGGAGTAAGCACACTGGCTACACTCTCTCCCAGGCATATCTGTTTGTTGTTTTGGGGTTCATGTGATGGTCAGTATTCTCCTCCAACACCACAGCTCAAAGGCTGTATCTTCTGTCACCCTTATTCATTTCCTATCCTGAATCAAATGGAAAATAAGTTATAAGGGAAGGGAAGGAAAAGAAAAAATGGATCCGGTAAGATGTTAGGTCATGCATTACCTGAAGCTGGATTTACTTCTGGAATTTAAACTTTTTAGAGCTTTTAAATACAATATGGTTACAGATGTTACTTGCAAAGAACATTTTCTTAACCAGTCAAGGAGTAGGTGTGTTTCTGCAGAAGATGGTGTAAGTTAAATGGAATCTAGAATTTTACATAAGCTTCCTGTCTGCTACTACTTCCACATTTTAATAGTTACAGTAATGGGATGGTTACTTGAGAAATTGACCCCAAGTGCAGAACTCCCAAAAGCCTCACTCTTGTGGGGTTTTTTCTGAATGGTTACCAGTTTCTTGTACTTAATTAGTAGGAAGACGCATGATCTCCAGAAAGGTAGGGAACGGTCAGAGAAGGTAAAAGGAAAACAAAACTGAATAATACTGGTAAATAGAACATCTTTAAGACTGGTAAATAGGCTCACGGTGACCAGGAGCTGTCTTGGTGGTAAGGAAGTTTGCCACTCCAAAAGGAATTGGTGCTGTTTCTTCTGATCTGTGATCCCATCTGGGTGAATCTGTTAAATTAATTCTTTAACAGAGTTAAAGGAATTTGAGTCTCTTGTTTTTCAGTGTCCTTTTGTTAATCACAGTCTAATTCTCATTAAACATCATGCTGTTGAATATTGAGAAAGGACCATTTAGTGGCAGGGAACCTGCACGTGAGAGAAGTTAAATAACTTCCTGAAGATCATACAATGAATTAATGGTTGTTCCAGGGTCTGAAATATTGACTTTCTATCTTCTTGGCCCATGTGTTTTTCAGAATATGATTTTGCTTTCTGTCTTTTCCTCAGGGAGAATGATTTTCAAACTGGGAAGGATAGATAAAACATTTCTAAGAGGAAATTAAAGTATTAAATAGAGGAGTAGACCAAGGAAGCACCTGGACATGTTAATTGAGTTTCAGACTTCCAGACTCAGTTGAATTATATATTACGGGACTGACAAACTGAAGATTACTTCAAAATTTGAGAAAATGTGAAATAGGGATGGCAAACACTGTTCTCCAGAGGGAGGAAAGATGGATTCTGGAATTACAGGCCAGAAATTTGTAATCTCTGGCCTGGATTGCTTCTCTAAACTCCAGAACTAGATATCTATGACATTATAGTTAAGTTCACTTGATATAGTGAAGTATAAATATCTTCTAGAAAAGTTAAGCTGTGAGTGACTACATTCTGACCTGTGCCTTTTGTCTGTAGCATGCCACACTTTCCACTAAAAAAGACATTTATCACATATGAGGATGTTGCAAAGCTGGAAGAAATAGTTAAAATATTGCACAAAATAATCAATATCTGGAAAGACCTTGGGAACATTCTGGGAAAAGGTGGCAGAGGAAGGGGAACTATAGAATTATTCCCCTCTCAACTTCAATACTGAGTGAAATAAAGTAAAATTAACCTTATTTATTAACAAATAAATAAATTAAATAAAGCATTAATAAGCAACAACCAAACAAGGAAACAGAGTCAAATTCATGCTATAATTTTTGAAAAGATGAATGGATAAAGAAACAAAGTATTGAGCACAGGGAAGCTCAAAACACCATCTTCCTGTGGTGCTTTATGTGTATTGAGCTTCTAGCTGAAAGGTCAGTTATAGGAAATCACCTGTTTTGTTTCCTCAGGAAAATGATGGGAAGTCTCTTGTAAAGATTTACAGCCTGAGGAACTCAATGAAATGTTGATTAAGAGTTAGAATTAACTCCATGGCTTAGTCTCCACAAAAGCAGATAAATTGTCAGGACTTTCTCCTACAGAGCTACTTTATTGTTAAGTGCTGTCCGGCTGAGTACATGTCTTAGTGAACTATGAACAAAAGATCTGAACCTTGTTCTATTCCGAACCATCCTCCCACTTCTTGACACACAAGAGCTCATTGCAGCAGTTACTGTCAATCCACCTGGTTGATGGTCTTTCTCTTCTTTACCAACCCTACACCCTGCCCAGCATTATGTCCTTCTCCAAAGAATAGCCCCTCCTAGCAACATGCCCAAAGCATGTGAAGTGAAGCCTCATCATTTTGCCTCCAAAGAGCACTTTGGCTGCACCCTCTCCAAGACATTTCTGTTTGTTCTTTTGGCCATCCGTGGGATGTTCCATATTCTTTTCTAACACCACATCTCAAAGGCGTCAATACATTCTCTGTCATCCTTATTAATTGTCCAGCATTCAGATGCATAGCAAGTGATTGGCCTGAATCAGATGAATCTTAGTCCTCAAACTGACATCATTACTCCTCAATAACTTGGAGAAGTCCCTAACTGCAGATTTTCCTAGTGCTGTGTGTCTCCTTATTTCCTGACTGAAGCTGCTAGGAAAGTTCAAACCACCATTTCTGGTAACAATAGAGCTCTTAACTATTTCACTACCAGGGATCTTTTGCCCAAATATAACTCATTGTTCAGTTGTTGAGTTGACTTCTACTCATAGCAACTCTCTGAATCTGAACTTTTCCGAATCCTTATCATCTCTGATATACTTGAGTCCATTGTTCTAGTCACTGTGTCTTTGCATCTTTTTTAAGATTTCCCTCTATTTTGCTGACCCTCCATCTTTAAAAAAATCATGTCCCTTTCCAAGGACTGACCTCTCGTAACTCAAAGTATGTGAGACGAAGCTAGCCATTTTTTGCCTCCAAGAGCACCCTGTCTTCACCTTCTTCTAGATAGCTGTTTGTTGTTGTTGTTGTTGTTGTTGTTGTTTTTTGTAGTCCATGAGATATTCACGACTCTTCTCCAACACCACCTGAAGACACTGATTCTTCTGTCATCGTTATTCATTGCCCAACTTTTAGATGCATAGGAAGTAACTTAAAAAAGATCATAACTTGGATCAGGAGTACATTTCAGTCTTTGTACTGACATCATGACTCTTTAACACTTTACAGAGGTCCTTGATGGTAGATTTTCCCAGTGCAACTCATCTATTGATTTTTTATGACTAATATTTATTCTCCTTCTATCATCCCAAGCTTTCTGATGCATATAAAATAATTGCAAAGACTATGGCCTGGATCAGAGTGGACACACTAGATGAATTGGGGGTCTCTGGCCCAGAGTTTGCCAAGTGTTCAGGCGTGTCAGAATGGTAAAATACCACAAAATTAAATGTTTTTGGTCAAACATTCTTCTAGGTAGTATAGCCCTGGTGTGTCCACTTGCCATACAGAAGTAACTTGTTGTTGCTGTGAAGCTGAACACTGTGACATTGATCTGTCAAATGTGATAGATAATGGTTATCCATGATGGACAGTGTTTGGTGGAGCTCCCCCCGATTAAAACAAGCTTGGAAGCAGGAGTGGCACCCACTTTCGTAAATAGCTTGCCTCCCGAAACCCTATGAATCTGCAGAAAGGATGAAAGGGCTTTTGTTAATAGAATTGGTATGAGTCATCTACGACTTGATAGCACTTAATAACAATAACAACAATATTTATCAAACAATACCACTGATATCACACGCATGCAAAATCCTGCTGAAGATTTTATATATCTATGTTGCTGTTGTTATGTGCTGTTGAGTCACTTGAGACTCAAAATGACCCTATTGACAACAACCCTATACCCTGCTCTATCCTGTGCCAATCTTATTGTCTCCAACACACCTACCCCCATTACCCTGGTCAATCCATCTCATAGAGGATCTTCCTCTTTTGCGCTGTCTCTCTACTCTCCCAAGCATTATGTTCCTCTCCAAGGACTTGGTCCCCCCTTGCAGCATGTACAACATATGTCAGACGAAGCTTCAGAATTCTTGCCTCCAAGGAGCAGCCTGGTTTCACATTCTCTAGGATGGACCTGTTTGTTTTCCAATCCTCCAGGGTATACCCAATTCTCTTCTCCAGCACCAAAGTCTAAAGGCATCAATTCTCCTTCTATCATCTCTAGTCATTGTCCCATTTTCTGACACATAGCAAGTAATTGCAAAGACCATGGCCTGAATCAAGCACACCTTAGTCTCCAGACTGACACCGTTGCTCTTCAGTACTTGAAGAGGTCTCTGAAAGGAGACTTTCCCAATGCAATTTGTCTTTTGATTTCCTGTATGCTGGTATAAAGAGTGTTAATTGTGAAGCCAAGCAAACTGAAGCTATTCACAATATCAATCTCTTCACCATCTACCATGATGTTTCCATTTGGCCCAGTGGAGATTATCTATCTATCTATCTATCTATCTATCTATCTATCTATCTATCTATCTATCTATCTATAAACACTCACATGACCTGGTGTCGAGAAGCTGTGCTGCAATCCCAAAGGCAAGCAGTTTGAAGCCACCAGCCACTCTGTGGAAGAAGGATGGGCAATTTCCTTGCGTGCAATTAACTGCCTCTGAAAACCCACCAGAGGGTCAGCTATGGGTCTGTTCCAACTCTATGGTACATAACAAAAACAATAACAAATATATATATACACACATATGTACACATATATATACACACACATATGTACACATATATATACACACACATATGTATACACACACACACACACATGTATTAACCAATAAAAATCAAAAGGACCAAACTCGCTCAGCTTTTCTTAATCTGAAGGAATTGAAGAACAAATTTAAGTCCTGAGTAGCAATACTTAAAGAATGCTGTGGACAGAATATTGAAAGGTCCAGGAAGCATTAGAAAAAAGATGGAGGGAGTCACAGAGTCACTGCACAAAAAAGAATTGTCTGACATAGAGAATTTAATGAAACAACATATGATCAATATGCAATGGTGATGAAGGAGGAAGTTCAAGTTGCTCTGGAGGAAATGGCAAAAAAAACAAACAAACCAAAAACCAATACCCCAGGAATTGATGGCGTACCAATGGGCTTATTTCAACAACCAGATTCTGCCCTGGATGCACTCACCAGGTTGTGCTAAGAAATCTGGAGGACAATTACCTGGCCAAGTGGCTGGAAGAGATCTATATTTCCTCCCATTCCGAAGAAAGGTGACCCAACAGAATGTGGAAATGATCAAAAACAATGGTACTAATATCACATGCAAATAAGATCCTGCTGAAGTTAACCAAAAGTGACTGGAACAGTACAATAACAGAAAACTTCCAGATGTGCAAGCCAATGTTATAAGGGGCCATGACACTAGGGACATTATAGCCAAGGTTAGATGATCTTAGCTGAAAGCAGAAAGTGCCAAAGAATGTCTATCTATGTTTCACTGAGCATGCAAAAGTATTGGGCTGTGTGGATCACAATAAATTGTATCATCTGCATAACACAGGTTGTTGAAAGTCTTTCTTCAGACCTCCATGTAAAGTTGAGCCTCTCAAATTATCTGTTCTTCATATTGATAGAAAGGTATGGAGATAAGACTCATTTCTGACTCACATTTCCTGATCCTGAACCATTACAATTTCCTTGCTCTGAGGACTGCTTCCTGGTCTGAGTATAGGTTTCACATGAGCACAATCAAGTGTTCTTGGATCTTGAAGTTTTCTCAAGGTTAAGCACATATCAATTGTACCATTTTACACCCCGCCCCCCTCAGCAGTGCATACGAGATCTAGTACCTCCACATCCTCTCCAACATTATTTGCTGCTTCTACTGAGGTAAAATGGTCTCTCAGTGTTTTGATTTGCATCTCTCTTACTGTAATGACTTTGAACATTTCTTCATGTGTTTGTTAGCCATTCAAACGTCCTCATTTGTGAAGAATCTTTTCAAATCTTTTGCCCGTTTTGTGATGAGGTTATCAGTCTTTTTCTTGTGGAGGCCCTGTTGTTATTGTTACCATTGAGTTGAGTGGGACTCATAAAGACCCCATGAACAATAGATCTGCCTCCTAATCCTGACACATTTGAGTCCTTTGTCACAGATACTGCTTCAGTACATCTCTTTGAGGAACTTCCTCTCCTTTGCTGACCCTTCACCTTTACAAGCATGGTGTCTTTTTCCCTAACAACACACAAAAAATGTGAGGTAAAGTTTTATCAACTTTGCCACCAAGGAACATTCTGGTTGCACTTTCTCCAACATGTATCTGTTTGTTCTTTGGCATTTCCATGGGAGATTCAGCAGTATTCTGTAAGGTTTGGTTATGAGATCTTTTTCTGAAATATTATTGCCAAATGACTGTGAGCTTTCTTTTCACTTTATTGAAGAAGTTTTTAATGCAGGAATTTTATTTTAAGGAGATCCCATTCATTGATTTCCTCTCTGCTGGCTGGGCATTTTTGGCTATGTTTGCATGACTATTCATGCTAAGATTTCTAAATTTGTTCCCATGTTGTTTCTTGAGATCTTTTTAGTTTTGGATTTTACCCTTAGGTCTCTGGTCCACTTTGAGTTGGTTTTGCGTGTGATGTGAGATATGGATCCTGTTCCAGTTTTCTTCGGGTATATGTCCAGTTTTGACAGCACAATTTATAAAAGAGGCTATTGTTTCCCTATTTAGTGGGTTTTCGTTCCTTGTTATATCAGTTGACCATAGATAGATGGACCAATTTCTGGCTTCTCTATTTTATTTTATTTACCCAAGTGTCTGTCATTGTACTAGCACCATGCTGTTCTGATTACTACAGCAGTGTAGTAGGTTTTGAAATCAGGTGGTGAGATGTCTCCCACTTCATTTTTCGTTTTCAGAAGACTTTTATTTATCCAGGTTCTCTCTCCTTTCTAAATGAAGAATGTATTTGGTGTCATGTAAAGTCTCAACATTTTGCTGGATTTGCTTTAGATGCTCTTGATTTGGGGACATTAAATAGTATGATACAACTGCAGACTTCTGTAAACCTCTCCCTAAATCATTCCACCTATTCCTTTTTGTTATCTCTGAATGAAATTTGGGTGTACGTTACATTGACCCAGTATCTCAGGAATTATTTTAATCTTTCAAGAACAAAGTGGACATTAGTGGAGCCTTTCCCACTCCTATGTTGGCAAAATTGGAAAAATATCTGCAAAAGACTCAAGCAAGACCCACACCTCGCTCCATACACAAAAACCAACTCAAGGTGGATCATGGACCTAGGACTAAAACCAAGGAC
>NW_006399858.1:2904419-2907256 GCF_000299155.1 Elephantulus edwardii
GAAAATTAATAAAATATAATTATAGAAAAAAAACAAATGAAAAAAAAATGAAGTTTTCCTTTGTAGTCATAATCAAACACCTTGAAGGGTTCAGTCATTGGTCATGGAAGCTTAGGACCAATGCCCTAGGGGACATCTAGTTTCATTGACGTAGTCTAAAAAAACGGTGCTCAAAATCCAACTTTGGTGAATAGTTACTGAGATCTTAAAAGCTTGTAAGTGGCCATCAAAGAGACAACTGTTAGTCTCTCCCCACCTAGAGAAGAGGAGAGTAAAGAAAAATTTAAAAAAAGAATCAGCTGAAGGAAACAATTGACCAGTGATTCAAGTGAACCACAGCCCCCTCCAGTAGGTGGTCAAAGAACCTCGTGGTACCTGGATGCTATTACAAATGCTCTGATCAGGGTCACGGTAAAAAGCCATGGACCAAATGAGAGAAAAACGTAGAACCAAATTCAAAATCATGGGAAAGATCATAGTGACTGATCTGAAGAGAACTGCTGGAACCTTGAAAGCATGGCCCCTAGACACCCATGAAGCCTGGACTGCACCATCCCCAGGTTTATCTTATTGCCACCAATAAATGGAACACTATCACCTATGAAGAATACATGCTTCAGAACAATTATCCATAAGAGCCCAAAAAGCAGCATTTACCTCAAAACAAGATTCAGAAAGCCAGGGAGGAGAAAAGATAGGTATATGAAACAAACAGATACGTCTTGGAGAAGGTGCAACCAGAATGCTCTTTAGAGGCATAACTGACCCTTCCATGGGTTTTCAGAGGCAGTTATTGTAAGGGAGGAGACTGCAATTCTTCTCCCATGGAGCACCTGGTGGCCTTGAACCACGTGCCTTCGGGATTGTGGCACAACTTCTTGCCACTAGGCCACCACAGCTCTTGGGCATGTTGTTAGGAGAGGCTATTCCTTGGAAAAGTGGAGGGTCACTGGAAGGGAGGAACTCCTCAACAAGATGAAATGATACAACGACTTCTACAACCGGCTCCTGCGTATCAGAGACGATAAGGATGGCATAGGATAGGACAAGACTCCCATCTGTTGTTCATAGAACAGCTAGCAGTAGTATGGAACAGGATGGCACATAACAACAACAAGAACAAGGAAGAAGCAGGAAAGAGCATTGTTTCATCGAGGGGACTGCAACTGGTGTTGTGAAACAAAATACATATAATTTGTTAAGTGAAAAACTAATTTGCTTTGAAAACGTTCACCCACTCAGACAAAAAAGGTGTGTGTTTTGTTTTTTGGGGTATTTTTGTCAATTTAGTCTGTGTGGTCTTGGTTTGTAGCATATGGCTGTATCTGTTGTAAACATGGAAAGTATCAGAGAGATTAATAGTTGAGTTCAACCTTGAAAAACCCCGCTGTTGATTTTCATTAGAATTCAGAATTCCCCATTAAGTGTTAATAACATTCATTCCTGTTTTGCAGTAAGCGTGAAAGCAATGAATTTCATTTGAGGAAGGAAAGGAGTCGGAATTGATTCCGAGGTTTTAACTGTCCTACACGACTACATGGTTTTTAGCAGGTGACAACATCTATCTTGGTTAATAATAACCTAAAAAAAAAATAGAAAATTATCTTAAGTATAGAGGGGTGAGGTTACCTTCATCTTCATGATTTGCCAATTACTTTTAAACTGAGAGAGTCTATAATATTTAGAGAACCTATGCTATGTGATGAAAGTTATACAAGGGTTTAGGTCATTGGTTTATAGGGTCGCTGTAAGTCATCTAGGACTCAACGATACTTAACAACAATAACAACATAGAGAGATATCTGTTGGCCTAGTGGATAGAAAGTGATGCTACCAAGCCAAAAGTAGGTGATTTTAATCCAGGGCCCTTCAGGCCTGGTTTTAATGATTTTTTGTCAAACATTCTTCTAAGTGGTATAACACTGGTCTGTGCATTTGCTGTGCAGAGGTAATTCATGGTTGCTGTGAAGCTGAATACTGTGACACTGATGTGTCAAATGCGATAATGATTACCCATGGTGGACAGTGTTTGGTGGAGCTCCCCAATCAAAACAAGCTTGGAAGAAGGAGTGGCATCCACTTTCAAAATAGCTTGCCTCTGGAAACTCTATGTACTTGGAGAAATGATGAAAGTTATACATTCATAGGGTCGCTATGATTCGTCTACAACTTCACAGCACTTAACAATAACAACATGCATATGTGATGGGACAGAATCAGTAGCCTGCCTTTCCTTGATTAAAATCTAAGTGGTGCTTGTTATTATTCTAAATTGAAAGTTAAAGAGCGCATTCAGGAAGATCAAAATGTCTCCATAGGGACATCTTCCTGACAAAGTGTAAAAGGAGATTTGATAAATCAGTGAGCAGAGGGACACTGAGTAGGACTCAGAGCCACAGACATGCAGAGATGATGAACAATGAAGAGAAAGTGGCCTTTACTGGAAGATGAGGGATGGATGGGGAGGTTCTGGGCCACAGGCTGGTGGCTGACTCAGGCAAGGGAAGTGACTCTGAGGTGCTCTGTAACTTGTGTTTATGTGCTTCCTTCTTCTGAGAAGTTCATAGCAATTTGTTGATAATATTTAATTAACGTTTACCTCTCAGAGAGAGGAACCACGTCTTTTTGCCCTATTTTCCAAATAGCTAAGGAATGGCTTCCTCTGAAGCAATACTCATAGTGTGAGCCGCTTGTTAGAAAGGGAGTTTTCATCCTGTCTTCTCCTTCAAGACTATATCCTCAGGCCTTCACACACAATGGCCTTTCTTTCTTTCTTTCTTTCTTTCTTTCTTTCTTTCTTTCTTTCTTTCTTTCTTTCTTTCTTTCTTTCTTTCTTT
>NW_006399858.1:2907356-2948823 GCF_000299155.1 Elephantulus edwardii
CTTTCTTTCTTTCTTTCTTTCTTTCTTTCTTTCTTTCTTTCTTTCTTTCTTTCTTTCTTTCTTTCTTTCTTTCTTTCTTTCTTTCTTCTCTCTCTCTCTCTCTCTCTCTCTCTCTCTTTCTTTCTTTCTTTCTTCTTTTCTTTCTTCCTTTCTTCTTCTTTTTTTTTTTCCTGAAAACATTAAAGGTTTCTTGTATTGTAAGGTATTAAAGGCACGTGGAGAAATCTGGATGAAGAACTTTTCCCATTTATTGAATACCCCTTCTGAAAAGAATGGCCTGTTACTTACTATGAGTTTCCATTCCATCCAGTCTGGGATCACCTCTGCAGAGCTGTTGTCTATGTCTTGCTAATTGCTTTAAACTTGGAAAATCCCTCTCAGAATGGCATGTGTATCCGTGTGTATCAAATGAATGTATCTAGAACCTTCTGGCATTTCTGTTGTCCACTCCTCAACCTACCCCAGAACCAGCCAGCCACTCTCAGGGCAGTAGATTGTCAGTATATCTTCTTGATTAGTTTAGGAGCAGTCCTTAGCTTCTCCAAGATCAAGTCCAGCGACATCAAGCATCTCCACTGAGTTACTGATGCCTTCCTAGACCGGACTGCCCTTTGTGTCTGGATTTCTGGATAGTCTATGTTATTGCTCACCCCTATGAACACTGCTTCACTCTTACTTCCACTACAAAGTGAGCAGGTGAGTTCACATTCTTCTTCAATATATTTTCAGATGTTCACTGACTTGAGCCATGGAGCTCTCCATTGACTCTCTCTCTTTCCAGTACACTGTTCCGATCCTTTCAGACCAGATGAAGACATTACCTGGGATGCTGAGAACTTATCTCTAAGCTGCCCCCTCTCCCACCCACCAGTTCCCAGGCAGCTGTTTCTGGCTTCATTTTATGGCTTCGTCTAACTTTCTTCTAAAGATCCTTCCTAGGAAATCGGCCTTCAGCCAGCCCCCTCCCTGATACCCTCCCCAAGTTCACAGACTCTGCTCTCAGTATCCACCGTGAGGGGCATTAACCCACTTTCAGCTCAGGAATCAAAGCTGTTAGCTTCCTCTGGACAAACTGCCCAGACAGAATGTACAAGTGCTGTTCCCGAAAGAGCTGGTGTTTTTGTGTTCTTAGGTTCAGGATAAAGAGTTGCCTGAACAAAGGATCCTGCCCCCCTTTTTTTGCCAGCTTTAATTGTCATTTCCCAGTAATCAGAACAGTCAAAAGTAACTAACGTTTTCATTTGGAGGAAAAGAAAATCCCCAAGAACTCAGCAGTCACAGTCTTAATAAAGTATATTTAACAACATGTGGATTTTACATAATGTATTAGCATTATTCATGAGCAAGAGAAAGGCTGAAAGAGCAGTGGGGACGGAAAATGAATATTTTAAAAGCAGCTTTTCTCAACATATAAAGCAAAACCGTGAATGTTAAACCATTTTATTTCTTTTTTAAAAAAATTAAAGATGGTGTTCTCTTTTAATAAATTGTCTCAATATTGTATCAACAGTAATTTACTGAGTTCCTACTATGTGTTTGAAATATCTTTAATGATATGCAAATATCAAGTGCTTTAAAAGGTAAGTAAATTTAGAGATTATAAAGCTCTACTTTACAAAGCAAAATTCTTATCCAAACTGTTAAATGACTAGCCACTAGTAGCTTGCACATTCCTATTCAACTCACCTGTGGTGTTCTCAAGATTTTACAAGTTCTAGTTATTTATTTTTATTTGAGTTGTGGTTGGCAAATCACATTGAATTTTCATATGGTTATTCATACACATTTTGTTTTATAACATTAACTGCCATTGTTTAATTAGCTACAATCCCTAACGAATCCCTTGGGAGCTCTGGATCTTAGTGGCAAGGAATTACCCTGCTTACCCAAAGGCAGGCAGTTTGAATCCACCAGATATGCCATGAGAGAAAGATGAGCTATCTCCTCCAGTGAGATTTATTGCCTCTGAGAACCTGCATGAGGGTCAGCTACGAGTCAGTATTGGCTTGATGGTTGTTGTTGTTATGTGCCGTCTAGTCACCTGTGACTCATAGTGACCTTATGTACAGCAGTTCTGGACTCTTCCCTGTCCTTAGCCAGTCTCACTAATTCCAACGCACCAACCCCCATTGCCCCAGTTACTGTATCAATCCATCTTATCTGGGGTCTTCCTCTCCTGTGCTATCTATCTACCCTTCCAAGCATGATGTCCTTCTCCAAGGACTGGTCTCTCCTGGCCACATGCCCAAGGTATATGAGATGGAGTTTCAAATTCCTAGCCTCTAAGGAGAGACTTGGTTTCACCCTCTCCAAGATAGACCTATTTGTTTTCTTGGCAGTCCATGGTATGTTCAAGACTCTTCTCCAGCACCACAACTCAAAGACATTGATTCTTCTTCTGTCATCCTTAATCATTATCCAGCTCTCTGATGCATAGCAAATAATTGAGAAGACCATGGCCTGGATTAAGCACACCTTAGTCTCTTAATTGACATCATTGCTTTTCAGCACTCTGGAGAGGTCTGTGACAGCAGAGTAACAGGCTTGATGGTACATAACAATATGACAATAGTCAACCCCTTATTGCCTTTCCCTTCACCCAACCTTTCTCTTTTTCTCTTTCATTGTTTATTACACCCCTGCCGGTGGCCAGCACTTGCTGTTAGTTGCCATCAAGTCTATTCTGACTTAGGGAAACCCAAGTGCCTCACAGGGTCCTCCAGGTTGTTGCTCTTAGAAGCAGAGCAAGGGACCTGCCTTCTGAGATGCTTCCAAGCTGAGTTCACACCACCAACCTTTCAGCTAGTAAAAAATGCTCCTAGCAATTTGCATCACTCAGAGACACTGAATACATGTGGAGAAGGATTTCTATAGAGGGCAGAACACACTCTTGTCTTGGGGTGACAAGTATTTTTCCAGCCCATGTTGGTTGTGGGAGATGCCTCTTAAACAATCCCACAGCAGAAGCACGAAGCAGCTTGAAACCCACACTGTGCAAATAGCTACATTCCAGACACAGAGAGAGTTGTGTTCTGTAAAAGGTGAAGCATTCAGAATGGACTCAGAGTTAGACTCTCTTGAATGTTCAGAAATGGAATAGCTTTTTCTTTCCTTGATTTATTGGAAACCAAATGCAAAGAGATTTTATAGCTTTACAATACTCATAAGCCCTTTTTCTCTGCCCCTGTTTATATCGCTCTCCACTGAGACCAGAACATGCAGGGGATGCTGCCAGGGCACCTGAACTCAGCCAATCAGTTGGTGCCTGTTGATAGGAACCCATTTGCTTGTCAGTTGCCACTTCTGCACCAGAGAGGTAGTCACGGCTTCACAACACCAAGCAGCAGCTTATTCTCAGCCAGAGAGACCTGGGATCAAATCCATGTAACCTTTACCTGCCACTGAGTGCATAGGCTGCCTGACACTGAGTTTCATCTTAGGTAAGATAATAGCATGTAACTCAGATTGCAATGAGGCCTGAAGGAGGCCGCACACATGTTCTACTGAGCTGTGGCGAGCTATGTGGTTCGATGGTTGTTTCTGTAAAAGGGAGCTAATAATGGTACAGACTGTATAAGGTTATTGTGAGCATTACATGAGTTGTTGTATATAACATACTTAGTATAGCGGTTGGCATGTAATAGGATCCCATAACATTATTCTTCTTGTGAGCAGCAGTAGTCATAGTTTTTGCTAAGATTCTCTAACACAGGGTCTGTTATATATGGGATAGCAACATATAGTAGAACCGTTCAAACCTTTCCTCTATTTTACAACAAGAAAACACACTCTCTCTCTGTCTCTCTCTCTCCTGCCCTCCTTCTCTTCCTCCTCCTTTATCTCTCTCTCCCTCTCTCCTTCCTTCTCTCCCTCTCCTGCTCCTCCTCCTCCTTTCTCTCTCTCTCTCCCCCCCCACCCCACCCTTTATAGGAAGGTGCTTTCTGGAGGGTGAGTGAGAAGGGGTATAAACGGCATAGCACCTTGGTGGTTCAGTGGTCAAATTATCATCTTCTATGCAGTCTTATTTCCAGAAAATGTACTTCATATCCAATTGCGAGCCATCTGCCACTGGAGACTGTGTGTTAAACAGATTTCATTGATGCTTCCAGATTAAGATGTTGTTGTTGTTATGTGTCATCTAGTACCTTGGGACTCATAGTGGCCTTACGTACAACAGCCCTGAAACCTGCTCTATCTCTGATACACCTACCCTCATTAACCTGTATATCCATATCACTGTATAAAAATATGGAATGCTTCATGAATTCAGTGTCTCATTCTTATTAAGATAGGCTAAGTAAAAAGGCCTGATGATCTACTTTGAAAAATCAGCCAGTGAAAACCCTATGCATCACAACCCCCAACATATTACAAGACTGGTTTAAGATCAAGCAGCATTTTGTGAGTTGGGGTTGACTTGAGGGCATGTGCAACCACTAGGTATATTGCAGATGTTGTCATGTGTCTTCACAGGGTAACGTGACCAATGTGCAAAGTCAATCCTGATTTAGTTCATGGTGGCTGTCCACACTGAACCCTGCCCACCTGAATCAAGTCATCCTCAAACTGCTCTAGCAACTAATTTAGTTTTTTATCTATGGGTATGGTTTTTGCTATTTACGGGCTGTTGAGAGTAAGTAGATTGATTTTTTTCAGTTAAGTAGAAAGACATTCAATTCCTCAGTGGAGGTACAAGGTATGAACATTAGAAAATCTCTTACTTACTTAAGCTCTGACAAAAAAACAATGTTCTCAGCATTGGAGGCAGAACATGGTATTAACTCAGAAATTCCACTGCTAGGAATATGTTGTTATGTGCCGTTTAGTTGTTGTCTGCAACTCAATAGCCCTTAAACTCAAGGGACACTGATCACAGCATAAGAAATCAGCAGCATCTTGAAGAATTTGGAATCACAGAAACCCACAAAGCTTGAGATATAAGCTTTCAGGTCAAGGGGTGTACAGCAGGAGATGGTGTTGAAGGGAGTAGGTGGGAGTAGAAGGGGATACTGGTCAAGCAGGGAAAGGGGTGGGTCAAGAGACTTGTGTTGAGGGCAGGGACAAAACTAAAACTACCAGCTATTTCTACAGTTGAGAAAGATCTGTAATTTACGTTGTTCTGTAAAATACTTCTCTGTCAGATACTTTTCTAAATCTGAGCATTCAGATCAAGACAGACTAGGAAGAAGGATTGGCCATCCACTTCCAGAATAGCAGGCCTTCAAAAACCCTATGTACAGTAGAATAGGGCAACAGATGTGGAACTTTTAAGTATGGAAATACTAAGGAGGAGGGACAGTTGTAAGCAGACACTAGTGGTTGGAACATGGAATGTGAGAACTATGACTGTAGGAAAATCAGATATTGTTAAGGAAGTAATGGAAGGCCACAAATACTAGGTATTGGTGAGATGAGATGGACTGGCATGGGACATTTGAATTAGATGATCATATGATCTATTATGCTGGAGATGAAAAGGTGAGAAAATGGGGTTGCTTTTATAGTTAAAAAAGTAATTTCTAGATGTGTCTTGAAATATTGTGAGTGACAGGATAATATCCATATGCATACAAGGAAGTCCAGTGAATACCACTATCATTCAAATATATGCACCAACAACCAGAACCAAAGAAGAGAAATAGATGATTTCTACCAACTTTTAGTCAGAGATCGATCAAACATACAATCAAGAAGCATTAATAGTGATGGGTGACTGGGATGCAAAAGTTAGGAGCAGAGAAGAAAGATCAGCAGTTGGAAAGCATGGACTTGGTGACATAAATGAAACTGGAGATAGCATCATAGAATTTTGCACAATCAACAATTTATTCGTTGCAAATACATTTTATAAGAAACATAAACACAGGCTATACACATGGATTTCACCTGATGGTATGCATAAGAATCAGATTATTTCTGTGGAAAGAACTGCTGGAGAAGCTCAATATCAGCTTTGTGGAACAGATCACCAACTACTCAAATGCTAGGAATATACGCCAAGGAAATTAGAACTGAGAAACAAATGAATATTAGTACACCAATGTTCATAGTAGCATTATTTGCAAATGCAAGAAAATAGAAACAACCCAAATACCTAACCACACTCTAATGGATTAAGAAATTGTGGTACATTCACATGATGGAACACTACACAGAACTCAGGAGCAACAATTTTGAAAACACTGCCTAACTTGAGAGAGACTAGAGAGCCTTATGCTGGGTGAACTAACTCAGTCTCATAAAGATAAATACTGCATTAGACCATTATTGTAAAAATAAAAGAATAACTAGTAAAAAGCATATGGGGCCCAAGGGGGAAAAGGGTGAGAGCAGAAGGATGAGGGCGGGCAGGGGGAAAATCATAGAGTTGCACAATTTAGTGGGTAGAGAGAGGGAGTAAAGGAAATGAAAAAAGATTTGGCAGCGACTTGAAAAAAGAAATTAATGGCGGGCATAATTCAATGGGGATTAATTTTATAAAATACGATGTATGGGAATGATCATATGAAACACAATGTGAATGAAAGAAAGTGTGAAACACAATGTATATATATACTTTGTACACAAAGAAATATAAAGTAAAAATTATTTTAAGAACAGTTATCATCTGGATAGGCTGATGGGTCAGTGGTCAAATCCACATAAATAACTTCTGGAGAAATGTCCTTTCTTAGAGACTGAACGTTGCTTGGGAATGGAACACAGGGAAATACAATTTTGATAAGGAGAGGTTGGTTGTTCATGTGTTGGCCAGACTTGGCTGAGATACTGACCCCACAGAGTCATAGGGACGTGAAGGGCTCAGGGGCAATGTTCTTGTTAGGTGCTGTAGAGTCCAATACAACCTGTAACAACCCAGTGAACTGCAGATCAGATCTGAACCCTGTCCTATCCCTGTTGTCTGACACACCTGAGCTCATTACTGCAGTCACTGTGTGAACCCAGATGGCTGATGGTCTTCCTTTCCTTCACGATCCCTCCACCTTTCCAAGCATGATGTCCTTCTCCAAAGAATAGACTCTCTTAGCAACATGTCCAAAGTTTGTGATAAAGCTTTGCTATCCTTGCTTCCAAGGAACACTCTGGCTTGTCTAAGATATATCTGTTTGTTCTTTTGGCAGTCAGAGAATATTCAGTACTCTTCTCTAACACTTCATTTCAAAGACATTAACTCTTCTTCTGTCATCCTTATTCACTGTCCAGCTCTCAGCACCATAGCAAGTGATTGAAAAGACTATGACCTGATTCAGGTACACTTTGGTCCTCAAGCTGACATCATTGCTTCTCAATAATTTGCAAAGATCCCTGACTGAAACTTTCCCAGTGTAATTAATAGATCTCCTGATCTCCTCACTGCTGGTACCTAGTGTACTGATTGTAGATCCAAGTAAGAAATTATTGACAGTTTCAATCTTTACTTCATCTGTCATGATATTGCCTATCAGCTCAGTGGTGAGAATTTTATTTTTTTTTTACTTGAGGTGTCATCCGCATTGAAGTTTGCAGTATTTGATCTTCTGTAGCAAATGCTTCAAGTTCTCCTCCCTTTTAGCAAGCAAGGTTGTGTCATCTGCATATAATGAAGGTTATTCATGAGTCTTCCTCCAACCCTGATGCCATATTCCTCTTCTTCAAAGAGTCCAGCTCTTCGGATAATTTGCTCAGCACACAGATTGAATAGGTATGGAGAAAGGATACACCCCTAATGCACAGTTTTCTTAATTTTAAACCATGCAGCGTTCCTTCCTTCTGTTTGCACAGCAGCTTCTTTATCTAGGTGTAGGTTTCTCATAAACATAATTAAGTGTCCTGGGATTCCCATTCTTTTCAATGTTAGCCTTATTTTGTTGTGATCTATACAATTCAAAGCCTTTGCATAGACAATGGAGTACAAATAGACATTCTTCTGGTATTTATTTTCAGGCAGGATCTGTCTGACATCAGCAATGATATCATTGGTGCCACAGCCTCTTCTAAAGCCAGTTTGAACTTCTTGTGTTTTCTATGCATTGTTCTTGCTGTTTTTAAATAATCCTCAGTAGTATTTTGCTTGTATGTCATATTAATGATATTGTTCAAGAATTCACATTCTGTTGGATCACCTTTCTTGAGAATGGGAAGAGATATGGATCTCTACCAGTCAGTCAGCAAGGAGGCATGACCACAGGTAACAATTTGAAGCATGAAGCTGTGCTGCAACCCCAAAGCATGCAGTAGTTTGGGTCCATCATCTGTTCTTCAGGAGAAAGATGGACAGTCTTCTCCTGTAGGATTAACTGCATCTGAAAATCCACTAGAGGGTCAGCTATGGGTTGGTTCATGCTCTATGGTACACAAGAACAACAACAACACACATTATGTCAAACATTCAGTGGGGATTGGATGGTATTAAATTCTTTGTTCCAGTTTCAGCTCTGTACACAGTTTAGTCTCTGTTGTGTTAGTTTTGCACACAGGTAAATTCAGATCTTCTTTCTGCCCTTGGTTTCACCATCGTTTATTTCCTAACAATTCAATGGTTTTTGTAAACACCAGAATTAGCTATCTTGGAAAGTGGACAGGAAAATAAAGAAAGGTAAATATATCCAAGTATATAGTGGAGCCAACAGGTGGCAAAGTTGTGTAAACATTTTAATCTTAACCAAATACCCTAAGGGATGAGTTGATATCCTAGGACTTCTGGACCACAGTCTCTGGGGACATCAAGGTCAGTTGCCTTAACATATTCCACAAAGACTGCCTTCTACAGACATTGTTGAGTTTTGACTAGGATCTTAAAAGATCAACTTTTTAAGGTGGAAGTGTTGCTCTGTCCCTGCATGGAACAAAGAAGAGTAAAGAAAACCAAAGAAACAGAAGTTGAAAAGACCCACCCAAAACTCACAATGGGCTTCAATAGCAAAGAAAACAGATACTTTTTGAGAAGTTGAAAGTTTTTAAGTATGAGAGAACCAAGAAGATAAAAATGAAGAGGTACTGGTTAGAGAAGTATAAAGAATTCAGAGTGAATACTGTATTCAAAGTGTAGTTTTATCAGTAACTTTAGAGGCTCTGGTGATGTGGTCCACAGGGAGTTAGTTGCACTGCTAACTCAAAGGCAGAGTCTCTGCCAGTTTGAATCGAGCATCAACTCCTCTGGAGAAAGATGAGCAATTTCCTTTGGTGAAATTTATAGCCTCAGAAAACCTTCATTCAATACAGTCAGCTAAGACTCAGTCAAGACTTGCTGGCAATTAATTGAGTTAGTTGCAGAGATTACTGGATCTGGATTGAGGGCAACACCCTCTGACGATAGACCGTCAGTTGTATTATTGGTATAAATATATGAAAGTTGCTAAAAATTATAAAAGGGGAGAAAAACAAGGCAGAGACTAAAGATACCATCCCCTAGTTCTGTCTTGTATTCCCCTAGTTCTAGGAAAATACATATAATATTCTTAATACACACTGCCCCCAAGATATTCTATCTCCTCTTGTGCTGTTTACAGCTTTTGAAAACACACTGGAGGGTCAGCTATGACTTGGTTCTGACTCAATGTACACAACAACAATGACAACATACTGTTGACTAGGGAGCTCTGGTGGCACAGGGGGGAGGAGCTGCATTAGCAATCCAAAGGTGTGCACCTTGAAACCACCAGTGACCCTCAGGAGAAGGATGAGCTATCTCCGTCATGCACTTTATACCCTCAGAAAACTTACCGGAGGGTCAGCTATGAGTCGATTCTGACACGATAGTAATTAACAACAATGGAGTGTTTGGGTTATATGCTAAGCGTGTCAAAACTTACTCTCATCAAATGAAATCACTACCATTTTTCAAAGCGGGAACAAAAGGAGCTATTCAGAAAACCACCATGATTGAGTGTCTTACTTGCCCGTTATAAAATCCTAACGATTCCTTGTTTTCTAGAAGTTACTGAAGTTACTCATTTATATCATATACCTAGAGACTGTAAGTCAATGGATACAGTGTTTTCTTTTGTCTTTCTTGTTAGATGGTGTGGAGTTGACCTATCCCATGCAAGACAAAAAAAAGTGTGCTGCCCAGTCCTGCACCAGCCCCAGGATTAGATAGAAATTAGATCATGAAAGATGGGAAGGACTGACAGGAAATGGGTCCTCAGTTTCTTGTGCTGAAGGAGAGAATTCTACCACTAACCTGTGAATGCCTCTCATTTTTCTCTTACCAAAGTTACTTTGCTGATTCATCACAATTCATCTACTCATTTAAAGCCATTCCCTTGGAAAAGCACACAGTTTTACATGCCACTTTATTTACCTATTTCTATAAAGTTTTTGCATAAACACTAAGAGATTACATGAAAATATTACTAGGGTGAGAACACAATGGATGGACACTTTTTGGTTTTTAATGCACTTTTTAGAGTATTTGGTGGTGTTTTTTTTTGTTTTTTTGGTCCTGCCAATTCAAAAGCATGTAGTTTGAATCCACTGGATGCTCCAGCAATCTCCTCCTGTGCGATTTACTCCCCTGAAAATCCACTGACGGGCCAACCGTGCATTGGTTCTGACTCAATGATACTCAACAATAAATAACATAAAAGTGTTTTTGTTAATATTAATGGAATAACTCACCTTTTTACATGATAAATCTATAAATAGTACTTTCTCTTTTTATCAAACTTAATTATCTATGTTTTACAAATGGCACTAACAAGAATCAAAATACTGATTTAAGAAGAGGAAATAGAGACGATTTAGATTGTTGCTGGATTAAGAACTGGAACTTCGAGTGAGATTATTTATGTGAAGGGCAGCAATAAATCCAATGCCAGCTGCCTCATTTCATACAGCAATGTCTGAGGACAATAGCCCTCCCAAGCAGATGATATGTAACTGAAATGTGTAGCTTCCGTGGTAGCTTCCACATAAAGATGATACACTATGCTCCTCAATTGAGTAAAACTCTATTAACACAAGTAATTGAAGCTATAGATAAATCTGTTACTAAGAAATTAAAATGGTTTATTTAGAAATTTGGGGAGCTCTGGTGGCCTAGTGGCAAGAAGTTGTGCTGCAATTCCAAAGGCACATGGTTTGAGGCCACCAGCAAGTCCACGGGAGAAGGACGGGCAATCTCCTCCAGTGCGATTAACTGCCTCTAAAAACCCACTGGAGGGTCAGCTATGGGTCAATTTCGACTCTATGGTACACAATAATAACAACAATTTAGAAATGTAAAGCTCCAAGCAAGTCAGTTTAAAAAAGCTATTTTTTTTTTTCTCTGCTTAAAAATTAGATACTTCCATACTCATGGAAAAGCAAAGTGTTTTCTTTAAATTCTGGTTTTTGTTGTTGATTTCTGAAGTTATCTTTTTTAAAACAAATTTTATTTTATATTGGTTTGCTTACAAAGTTTGTTTACATTGTGTTTCACACTGTCCTTCATTCACATTGTGTTTCATACAGTCATTCTGATTCATTGTGATTTTTTCTCTTTTTTAAAAAATTATACTGGTTTCTTCTTCTTAGAGACAGCTACAGTTTGTTGTGATCCACACAGTCAAACGTTTTTGCATAATCAATGAAACACAGATAGACATTCCTCTGGTACTCTCTGCTTTCTGCCAAGATCCATCTAACATTAGCTATAATATCCCTAGTACCACGACCTCTTCTAAACCCAGCTGTACTTCTGGCAAGTCTCTGTTGATGTGCTGTTCCAGTAGGTTTTGGATAATCATCAGCAGAATCATGCTTGCACGTGATATTAATGAAATTGTTCAATAATTTCCACACTCTGTTGGATCACCTGTCTTTGGAATGGGAATAAATACAGATCTCTTCCAGTCAGTTGGCCAAGTGGTTGCCCTCCAGATTTCTTGGCACAACTTGGTGAGCATCTGTTAGTTGAAGTATGTCAATTGGTATACCATCGATTCCTGGCGCTGACTCTGAGAAGAATAGAAATCCCAGAACACTTCCTTGTGCTAATGCAAAACCTATATTTGGACCAGGAGGTAGTCATCAGAACACAGCAAGGAAATACTGCATGATTCAAAATTTGGAAGGGTGTATGCCAAAGATGTGTCCTATCTCCATACCTTTTCAACCTGCATGCAGAGCAGATTATCTGGGAGGCTGGACTCTATGAGGAGAAGTGTGGCATCAGTATTGGAGGAAGATTCATCAACAATCTGTATTATGCAGATGACACAACCCTGCTTGCTGAAACTGAAGAGGACCTGAAGCGCTTGCTGCAGAGGGTCAAGGACTGCAGCCTTCAATATAGATTGAGGTTCAATATCAAGGAGATAAAGATTCTCATGACTGGGCCAATTGGCAGCATCAAGATGGATGGTGAAAAGATTGAGATTGTTAACAGCTTTAGTTTGCTTGGCTCCATGGTCAACACTTTTGGCACCAGCAGCCAGGAAATTAAAAGATGTATTGAGATGGGAAAGTCTGCTGTTAGTGACATCTCCAGAGTACTGAAGAACAATGGTGTCACTCTGGGGACTAAGGTGCGCCTGATACAGGCCATGGTCTTTGCAATCACTTGCTATGCATCAGAAAGCTGAACAATGACTAAGGGGATAGAAGGAGAATTGATGCCTTTGAGCTGTGGTACTGGAAAAGAGTATTGAATATACCATGGACTGCTAAGAAAACGAACAGGTTCATCCTTGAGGGGATGAAGCTAGGGTACTCCTTGGAGGCAAGGATTCTGAGGCTTCATCTAACATACTTTGGACTTGTTGCAAGGAGGGACCAGTCCTTGGAGAGGACCATCATGCTTGGGAGGATGGAGGGACATTGCAAGAGAGGAAGATCCTCTATGAGGTGGATTGATTCAGTGACTGGAGTAGTGGGAGTGAGTGTGCTGGAGACAGTGAGACTGGCTCCGGGCAGAGTAGGGTTTAGGGCAATTGTACATAGGGTCGCTATGAGTCTCAGGTGACTTGATGGCACAAAACAACAACAACAACAACAACAACAATTGCCATTGAGTCTAGTTCTACTCATAGGAACTCTGTGAACAACAGATATGAAACTTGTCCTATCCTGTGCCATTCTCATCATCTCTGATATACTTAAGCCCATGGTTACAGTCACTGTGTCAATTCACCTCCTTGAGGGTCTTCCCCCCTTTTGCTGACACTCCACCTTTTTAACCATAATTTTGTTTTCCAAGGATTGGTCCCTTCTCACAACATGTTAAAGTATGTTAGACAAAGCTTAGCCATCCTTGCCTCTAGGGATCTCACAGGTTGCTCTTTCTCCAAGGCATATTTGTTTGTTCTTTTGACAATTCAGTCAAAATATATTCTGTACTCTTCTCCAATACTACAAATCATCAATGATTCTTCTCCTATCATCCTTATTCATTGTTCAACTTTCAGATGCACAGCAAGTGATTGAAAAGATCATGATTTGAATCCAGTGCACCATGACATCATTGCTCCTCACACTGTGGCATTAGATTTTCCAACACAACACATCTTCTGACATTGACTTCTGGTGCAAAAGATGTTGATTGTGGAAGCAAGAAAGATAAAATTGTTGACAACTCCAATCTTTATCTATCTTGATGCTGCTTATTGGCTTATGGTTTTCTTGATGTTGAGACATAATCCATATTAAAGTCTTTAATTTTCAGCAACAAGTGTTTCAAGCCTTCTTCGCTTTCAGTGAGGAAGATGGTGTCATCTGTACCTCGTGGGCTGTTTATAAGTCTTCCTCTGATCCTGATGCCACATTCTTCTTTAGAATGCCCCTCTTCCCCAGTGATTTTCTCAGCATACAGGTTGAATAAGTATGGATTGAAAGTATCCAACCCTGACACACTTTTTAATTGTTTTTAATTTTAAACCATGCAGTGTTACTTTGCTCTGTAGACACAACACTTCCTTAATCTAGGTTTTGCATCAGCACAATTAAATGGTTGGGATTCCTATTTTTAATGTTAGCCACAGTTTGTTTTGACACACAGCTAAATGCCTTTGCATAGTCAATGAAACACAAGTAGACATCCTTTTGGTAGTCTTTGCTTTCAATCAAGATTCATTTGACATCAACAGTGATATTCTTGGTGCCACAGTCTCTCCAAAGTTATAACTCCAGCTTGACTTTCTGGAAGTTCTAGTCATTTTTGGGTAATCTTCAGTTCTGAGATTTCTCTGTAGATGTACTGTTTTAGCAGTTTTTTGGTAAAGATTTTACTTGCATAGAAAATTATTTGATAATTTCCACATTCTGTTGGATCATCTTTCTTGGGAATGGGAGCAAGAACATAGTTGGTCAGGTAACTCTCTTCCAAATTTCCCGACACATTTTGATAAGCACATCCAGGGCTACATCTTTGTTGAAATGTGTCAATTGGTATTCCAACAATTTTTGCATCATTATTTTTTGCTAATGACTTCAGTGCTGCTTGAATTTCTTCTTTCATCACCAAGGTGTTATCTAGACACAAAGAGCAGTAAGCCAAGGAGAGGTATTCAATGGTGAAAAACTTGCTAATTTTAGTGTATATGAATGTAAAAATATTAATAATGTTAAAAAACCCACCAAAAACCCTTCCTAATTATAAAGTTAAATTATGGACAAATCATATTATGAAGAAATAAGAACAAAAAAGACTGAATTCTTAATAAAAAATTAATTAAAATAGTCTGGAGAAACACCTCTGAGGCTTAACGAGAAAGCATTTGATTATGACCAGTCATTTGGATGGCAAAGCATTTCCAGTTACTAATGGGATCAAGAGTGCAAACAGATTCCATCTCTGACATGATTCTTCTTCAGTGATAAATTGTTGCTAGGAGAGCAGTGTTGAATAAAGTTGTTTGGCTGGAATAGGGAAAGAAAGGAAGAACATTAAGATTAGTAATGTCTGCCACGGTTACAATTTGGGAAAATGAAGTGATGATAATAAAGATACAGAATATATTTGAATTCGTTGTAGCAGAGAGTTATACATTATTTTATCAACAAAATGATCACATGATTACATGTCATATCCTAGACAAAACTTCAAAGTTGTTTCCAAATTCCTACCAGAACTTGTAACCATTCAAATTAAGACCTCTTAAAAATATCTATAATGTTGTATGGAAAAGAAACAGTAATGACATTTTCCTGGGGCATTTTAAAGGAAATGAAAATTTTAAAATTAATTCTTTGGGGTTTTAGTTTCTTTAAATTGTGTGCATTTTTTAAAACAAAAGAGAAAAAGATAATGTTAATTATTGGTGATTGTCATTTTAATAACTATTTCAGACTAGATTATCTACAGAAGCAAGCCACTGAAGTATACCACATTTATACATGTACACAGATGAGAGAGAGATTAATTTTTTTTTAAAAAACCTAAAAAAAATAGCTCATGCAGTTGTGAAGGCTAGAAAGTTGCAAGAAAGTCGGATAGCCATAAGGCTGGAAGCTTCTCTTACCTCTTGTATTTTCAGGGACTGAGAAATTCCAAGCAGACAGTCAAATACTGGTTCATGGAGCTGTAGGATCTGTCAACTCCCCAAACCTGCAAATCAGCAGGTGGCTCTTGATTTGCACCCCAAGAACTGAGTCAGATTACATTTTATTTCTGCAGATAAATTATTACAGTTTTACATTGTACTGAAAAATCAGTCTAGTGTCTACCAAACCATTAATAATTATTATCCAAATAAACTGACACATATTATTAGCCATTACATTCTACCCCTTGTCAGTTTATCATTATATACATTACCTTAAACCAATCATAATCTCTAACTAAAGACAATTATAAAGTCATACTTGTTCCTGACAGGATACAACTAAAAGACATACATACATACATACATATATATAGATGTATATACATGTACATATACATATACATATATATGAAAAGTACTAGATCTGTAAACATGTTGTTGTTGTTGTTATGTCATTCACAGTGACCCTGGCTCTGAACTCTGCTCTGTCCTGGACAGTTTCACTGACCCCAACACACCTAATCCCACTGCTCCAGTTACCATCAATCCATCTCATCCTAAATCTTCCTCTCCTGTGCTGTTCCTTCACGATTCCAAGCATGATGTCCTTCCCCAAGACTGGTCCCTCCTAGTCTTGTGCCCAAAGATTGTGAGATGGTGCTTCAAAATTCTTGTATCCAAGGAGAAACTTGATTTTACACTCTCCAAGATAGACCTATTTATTCTCCTGGCTGTCCATGGCATGCTCAATACTCTTCTCCAGCACCACAACTCAAAGGCATCAATTATTCTCCTGTTATCCTTAGTCATTGTCCAACTCTCTGATGAATATTAAGTAATTGTGAAGACTGTGGCCTGGATCAGGTTCACCTTAGTCTCTAGACTGACGTCATTGCTCTTTAACACGTTAGAGAGGTTCCTGATAGCAGACTTTCCCTATGCAATTAATCTTTTGGTTTCCTAACTGCTAGTGCCAAGAGTGTTGATTGTGGAGTTAAGTAAGCTGAAATTGTTAAGGATCTTAATCTCTTCTCCGTCTTTCCTTAGCTGACAATTGGCTCAGTGGTGAGAATCTTTGTCTTCTTTATATTAAGCTTTAATCCATATTGAATACTACAGTCTTTGACCTTCTGCAGCTAACGATTCAGGTCCTCCTAAGTTTCAACAAGCAAAGTTGTGTCATCTGCACAACACAGGTTGTTGATGAGCCCTCCTCCAATCCTAATACCACACTCCTCCTCATAAAGTTTAGTCTCCTGAATTTTATTTATGAATAATGGAGTAAAGAATAAGGAAAGGTAGGAAAAATATTTACTATGTACACACACACTAAAACAGGGAAGAAATACTCATAACAACTACAGTTCTTGACTCTACAACTTATCATGTGGTTGCACTTAGAATTTAAAATTATTTCTTATTACCAATTCCATATTCCTTGTTCTCTCAGCCAGTTCCCCACCTGGTCTTGATTGTTTGCCTGGCGAAATGACGCAAATTGTCACTTCTGAGGCATCTATACCGTTGGTAGTTTGGTTGATATTGTGTTGCTGTAATTTTTCCTTTATTTTAATCACAGGTTATTCTAATTAGACACACTAAGATAGCTTCTGCAATGTCAACCCAATTTCCCTTTGGTTGTTGTTGTTGTTATGTGCCGTCGAGTCGTTTGAGACTCATAGCGACCCTATATAAAACAGCCCTAAACTGTGCTCTATCCTGTGCCGATCTCATTGCCTCTGACACACCCATCCCGATTACCCCAGTCACTGAATCAATCCACCTCATAGAGGGTCTTCCCCTCCTACGCTGTCCCTCTACTCTACCCAGCATGATGTCCCTCTCTAAAGACCTGTCCCTCCTTACAACATGTCCAAAGTATGTCAGACGAAGCCCCAGAATCCTTGCCTTCAAGGAGCAGCCTGGTTTTTACCTCCCTTTGGTAATCAGGATCGATTACATCAGCTAATGAGGCAACTCCTTTTTTTGATATGCTATCCAGGGGCATGAGGAGTCCAAAGTGGTTGGGTAGAATTTAGTTCTATGTAGTCAATGTTTTGTCTCCAGGTGGGAAGGATTTCTCTCTTTGTAAGTAAGTTCTCTAGATCCACATAGAGTCACAGGGACAGGAAGCAAACATTTTGCAATTGGAAAATATTACTCCAACACTGCAAGACATTGCCACCTAGCTGGCACGATCATGTCTTTGAAGGATATTCCGTTAGTCTATCAAGCTACCTTCAGAACGGTAGGTTTTTTGGGTAGCACTTAGGTTTTGACTCTGACACTCTAAGCTCCTCTATCTCTTTCACTAAGTGATCTAGCCAGGAAGGACCAACTGACCAGGTTTTTTCCCACTACTTAGTTTGAAAAATTCATTTCAAAAGTATAAAACAATAAGATTAAGCTTTCTTTCTTAGAAATATTTGATGTATTCATTGTGCTATTTAGCATATTTCTGTTGTTACTTCATGCTCTGGATTAGCAGTACTCTCTTTACCACTGGAGAAAGAGTCATACCACTTCTAGACCAGCCAGACTTCAAAACCACTTTCTAAAACTCATCATTATTATTTTGTTTCTCTAGAACCATTCCAAGCACCAAGAAAATGTCTTAAGCTGGGTTCTAGAGAGAAACAGAACTGTTAAAGTGTGAGTACACACCACATACACATCATCTGCCAGTTTGTGGTACCCTGGTAACTTGCATATTGCTATGACATTAGAAGCTATGCTACTGGTATTTCAAATGCCAGCAGAGTCACCTATATTTAAAAAATTCTTACATACTAATACACATGAGGGTTAAAATGTGGCTATCTACTTTTGAAATCATAAACCGTTAAAACGGTTAAAAAATAGCAGCAGAAAATTATCTGATACAAGGACAGAAAAATGTTGTAAGGTTGGAAGACACTCAAAACATGACTGGGAAAGAGGTACCTTCTAAAAGGAGAATCTGTTTTAATGATTTAATGGATTCTATAGTCAAACACTGAAGGTACTGAAGGAAGAAGTTAAAGCTACACTGAAGACATTTCCAACATGGTACAAGACTCTAGGAAGTAACAGAATGCTAACTGAGATGTTTCAACAAATTAATGCGATGCTGGAGCTACTCATTCATTTATGCTAAGGTATTTGAAAGACAGCAACTTAGCATACCAAGTGAGAAGATTTGTGTGTGTGTGCCCATTCCAAAGACAAATGATCCAAAAGAATGTGCATATTATCAAGCAATAGCATAAATATCACACACAAGCAAAAATTTTGGTGAGGATAGCAACAAACAAACACACAACAAAGCACAGTTGAAGTAGTACACTGACAGGGATGCACTTATCAATTCAAGCCAGAAGCGGAAAAAGACATAGAACAAAGGATGTTATTGTACGTATGGCCCCAATGATTTGGAACTGACTTGAGGGTGTTAAAAAACAGCAATAACATGCATGTGTTATAATTCCATTTTGGAATGAGTTGTCTTTGATATGTTAATGAAACAGAATTAGTGTAGGGCTTCTTCTGAGTTAATTGTGTGTTGTTTTTTTTTAAACATGAAGGAGATTAAACACTGAATAATCTAAGAAGCACAGATTGGGGAAAATTGATGTCAAATCACATGGAGATCTTTAAGGAATGAGGAAAGAAAGTAAAGAGACAAGGATTTCTCTGAGATAATGGAGAGAGAGAGAGATAGAGAGTCTTCTCCTAGAGCTAAAGTCCTGAATTCGGACATCTAACTTTCTAAACTGTGAGAAAACAAATTTCTGTTTTTAGAAAATCTTTTAAAATATGACATTTTGGTTATAGCAGCTCTAGCATGCTAAAACAGATACTGAGGAGATCTGAACAGATATTGAGATCCCTTCACTGTGACCTTACAAATCTAAACCAAAATCTGCAAGACAGTTGTTGCTGGGTGCAGTCAAGTCAGCTATGACTCACAGCAGCTGACTGAATAACTGATCAGAACCTTGCCCTCTCCTGTACCATCTTTACAATCTCCACCCTGCTCAAACCCACTGTTGCTCAAGTCATTGTGTCAATCTCTCTCATTGAGGATCATCTTGGCTGTTTTCTTTTTCTAAGGACTGACCTCTCCTAATAAAAATGACCAAAGTATGTGAGACAAAGTGTCAACATCTTTTTACCTCTAAAGAGTAACCTGGTTGCGCATCCTTCAAGACAAATTTGTTTGTTCTTTTGGCACTTCATGGAATAGTCAGTATTCATCTTCAAGATCACAATTCAAAGATATTGATGCTTCTTTGGCCTTCCTTCGTCACTGTCCAACTTCCATATACATACAAATGTCCGTTCAGTGTGAGTCGCAGGTTAGTATGAGGAGACTAACAGCAACCCATCTCTGAGTATTTTGCAGTGAGGGTTGTTTGTGTTGGTGCCTTGTGGAAGCTCTGTGGTTCAGTTGTGGGTACGAGGACGACCCATCTCCACTCTCCTCCAGAGCTCTCCCTTTATATGAGACCCACCTGAGCACAGCTCTATCAGTGAGGTGTCATAAACAGTTGGACCTGTAGCCAACTTAGCTTTGATATTTTGTATTTATAGTAATGAGTAGAGAAAATAAGCTACAAGATGGAGACCACAAACAATCTTTTTACATGCATTAAATATGTATGTTTATATACATTACATATACACATGTATTAATATTACACAGTTGTATCAATATAATAAATTGTTATGTTTGCTGCAATACAGAATTTATAGAAATATATGAATAATAAAACATTTGATATTCAAAATTCTACTAAAATTGTATCTATATGCTACACACAAGTTTAATTTTTTTAAAAATTAATTTCAATGAACATTTATAAAGATTTTGGATTTCCGCTCATTCATTGTTGCACTTTTCTCCCTGCCCACCCCTGACCCCCAACCCCCAGTTCACTCTTCTCTTTGAAAAGTAAAAGAAGAATTCCTTCACTGGTATACAATCCTCCCACACCCCTCCCCACCCCCACCCCCACCCTGAGTATACTCCACTCTGCAACCTTCATTCCAGAATCTTATGATAGCCATAATGCCCTAAAATATATCGCTTTTAAACTGTTAACTGTTTATTTTTTTAAACTGTTTTTACTGTATTGGGAAAATACACCATCTAGAATCTTTTGGAAGTGTTAAAAAGCAATAATGTCAGTTTAAAGACTAAGATGCATGTGACTTAAGTCATGATATTTTGTATGTATGTGTGCAAAGGTTGAACTAAATAAGTTGAAATAAGACCCAAAAATTTAATGATTTTGAATTTTGTTAAAAAAAATATGACAATGAATTTATCATGGATTCTCAAAAGAACAGACAAAGCTAAGTGCAACCAGGATGTTCCTTAGAGGTAAAGATTGTGAGACTTGTCATCACATACTTTGGGCATTTATCAAGACGTGCCAATTCTCGTAATAAGACTTCATACTCTGAAAAATAGGAGGTCAGAGAAAGAAGAGAACTTTAATGAGCTCAATTGACACAGTGACTGTAACAATGACAATGTGAGACAAAGTTTCAACATCTTTACCTGACTTCAAATTATAAGGATAGCGCAGAATTGTGTATGGGCACAAGTGTGATGTTTAGAGCAGTGTGTGTGTGTGTGCGTGAGAGAGAGAGAGAGGGAGCGAGAGAGAGCACATGTAGTTATGAGTGGGCCCCAGGATAATTTAAGATTGGAAGATTGGCTTGCCTAGAATTGGCTTATTTCACAAGGAGATTGGAAGTTAAAGAGTATAATCAACAAATTGGATGATGAGTGGAGCAGTCTTCTTACATAAAGAATGGAGGAATTAAACTACTGTAAGGATAAAAATGGGAAGGAGGCCAAAGGAAAATACAATGTGAAGGAAATATGAGAAAGGGCTGATTCATAAGGGATACGAGGTCAAGTATTTAGCCAGTGAGAAGCACGGCTGGACTCAGTCATACGGATTAAGCAAGAATCCAATCTCTAAGAAACTGGAATAACAAGGTCAAAGAAGAATCAGGAGGAAAACATTAGCCAAGAGGCAGCAGTCAACAAACCAGAATTATCTGATCATTACGGTTTGGATATGGAGTGGGTAAGGGACCGCAAGTAGATTTTAAGATTTGTCTTTGTAGTTTAGAGGATGGAATTACCATTTCAGAATGCTATGTGGCAAGGAATTCTGGTAGCACAGCAAATAGCAGGATGATTTACTGGCCAAAGTAAGGCTGTTTGAAACCACCTGCTGCTCTTCAGAAGAAAGATAGCCAAGTCTTCTCCTGTGAAGATTTACAACCCTGGAGACTCAATGGAAAGTCACTATAAGTCATAACATACTCAATACTCAATGGCAATGTTTTGGGGTGGGTTTTTTTGTTTGGTTGGTTGTTTTGGTTTTATTTTTATTTTTATTTTTTTTTGTAATCATATGTTGTCTGAAAGCCTAGAGTACCAGAGGTATGTCTATCTGTATTTCATTAACTATGCAAAGGCTTTTGACGGTGTGGATCACAACAAACTGTGACTGACTCTGAAAAGAATGGGAATCCCATAACACTTGATTGTACTTATGTGAAACCTATAATTGGATCAAAAGGCAGTCATCAGAACAGAGCAAGGAGACTGCCTGGTTCAAAATTGGGAAGTGCATCAAGGATGTGTCCTATCTCCATATCTTTTCAATCTATATGCAGACCAGATTATTGGGAGGCTGAGCTCTATGAGGAGAAGTGTGGCATAAAGATTGGAGGTAGACTCATCAACAATCTGCATTATGCAGATGACACAACCCTGCTTGCTGAAACTGAGGAGAATCTGAAGTGCTTGCTGCAGAAGGTCAAGGACTGCAGCCTTCAATATAGATTGAAGCTCAACATCAAGAAAACAAAGATTCTTTACACTGGAAGCATCATGGTGGATGATGGAGAGATTGAGATTGTTGGCAGTGTCAGTTTGCTTGGTAAAACACTCTTGGTACCAGCAACCAGAAAATTAAAAGATGAGTTGCATTGGGAAAGCCTGCTGTCAGAGACCTCTCCAAAGTACTGAAGAGTAACAATGTCAGTCTGAAGACTAAGGTGCACCTGATACAGGACATGGTCTTTGCAATAAATTGCTGTTCATCAGAAAACTGGACAATGACTAGATGATAGAAGGACAATTGATGCATTTGGGCTATGGTGCTGGAGAAAAGTTTTGAATATCCCATGGACTGCTAGGAGAACAAACACGTCCGTCCTGGAGAGGGTGAAGCCAGGGTGCCCCTTGGAGGCAAGTATTCTGAAGATTCGTCTGACATACTTCGGACATGTTTCAAGGAGGGATCAGTCCTTGGAGAAGGACGTCATGCTTGGGAGGATGGAGAGACAGCACAAGAGAGGAAGACTCTCAATGAGATGAATTGATTCAGTGGCTGGAGTAAAAGTGATAGGAGTATTGGAGATAATAAGATTGGCACAGAATAGAGCAGGGTTTAGGGCTGTTATAAATAGGGCCGCTATGAGTTTCAGGCAACTCTACAGCACATAACAACAACAACAGCAACAACAAATCCATAGTGATCCAGTAGGTCAGAGAGGAACTTCCCAATGTTGTAAAGCTTTAGGGAAGTAGAATGATTCACATTTATACAGTGGTTGAGCTCATCAGTTCAAACCATCACTTTTTTGGTTAGCAGGTGGATTCTTACCATTACACAAACCAGGGCTCCTTACTAGGCCCATTTTTCTTCATACCTAAGGTTGCCATGAGTTAAAGTTAACTTAATGGCAAGGATCTATCCAATGAATGAAGCTAGGCTAAAAGTTGACCCTTTTTTGTAACTTCAAAAATACTTCCCCGCTTCAATGATTCGGATCCTCTCAGAAGAGCTGTGGGTGAGCATTAACATTACTGGTACGTATATTCATTTTCTCCTGGACACAAGAGCCTATTATTTGGTCCTAAAAGCCTTCTGAGGTCCCAACTCTTCTCACTATTTCTTAGTTGTTGGAATTGACAGAAAACCTCATAAGCAGTTCCTTACTTTACCTCTGCCTTGCATGTGGACTTCCAAGCTGTAAAACAACCCAGTTGTAGATGGAATTTGGTCCAAGACTTAAGAACAATAAATGACATAGTTGAGCCTCTAAAAAACAACAACAAAAAACAAAACAAACTTCAAATGTTGCTCTTAGGTGGCTTGGCGTTAACTACAACTCTTTTTGAAAAGCAGATTGAATCTCACCCTATCCTGGCCCACCCCTATCATTGTTGAAATACAGCTCATGTTACAATCATTCTGTCAATCCATTTTGTTGAAAGTCTTCCTCTCTTTCACGAACTTTCCCAGGATGATCTCTTTCTCTCAGGACTTTCCCCTCCTGAAAACATGCCTAAAGTATGTGAGACAAAGTTTCATCATCCTGGCCTCTAAGGAGCACCCTTGTTACACTTCTTCCAAGACAGACTTGCTTGTTTTTTGGTAGTTCAGTTGTTCATGGGATATTCAATATCCTTGGTCAATATCACACACACACACACACACACACACACACACACACACCCCAAAGGCATTGATTCTTATTTGTTCTTCTTGTTTCATTGCCCAATTTTCAGATGCATGGAAGCAATTGAAAACACCATGGCTTGCACTGGGCACATTTTAAGGTTTAAATGAGTATCTTTTAGAGTATCTTAACGAGTATCTCATTAGCACTTTAAAGAGGTTTTTGACAGCAGATTTTCCTAGCACAACACATCTTGTGATTTTTGACTGCTGCTTCTGTGAGTGTTGATTATGGATGTAAGCAAAATTAAATTGTTGACAACTTCAAATTTTTCTCCATCTATAATAATGTTTATTGGTCCAGTGGTGGGGATTTTTATTTTATTGATGATGAGAAGTAATTAACATTGAAGGTGTAGTCTCTGATCTTCTTCAGTTAAGTGCTTCAGGTATTCTTCACTTTCTGCAAGCATTGTTGTGCCATAAGCATAAAATAGTTTGTTAATGAGTCTTTTTCCAGTTCTCATACCATATTCTTCTTCTTTCAGTCCATCTTCTTGAGTTATTTGCTCATCATAAAAATTGAGTAGGCATGGAGAAAAGATACAATCCTGACACATAATTCTCATTTTAAATCATGCAGTGCTCTCCTTGTTATGTTTGACAAGTTTTTTGGCCTATGTATAGTGTTTGCATAAGCAAATCTATTTTTTCTCAATGTTAGCCATAATTTGTTAAGATCGATATAGTCAAGTGCCTTTGGATAATCAATGAAACACAACTAAACAACTTTCTGGTACTCTCTGCTTCCAGCTAAGATTAGTCTGACATCAGCAATAACATCCCTTGTGTCATGACCATCACTGAATCCAGCTTGAATATCGTAAAATTTCCTTTCAGTGTACAGTCATTTTAAAAAGAATTTTTAGTAATATTAATGATATTATTCAATAATTTCCATATTCTGTTGGATCATCATTTTTTGAGATAGGAACAAATATGGATCCCTTCCAGTTGATGGCCAGGCAACTGTCTTCCAAATTTTTTGGCATTGACTAGTGAGAATGTACAGGACTGCGTTTGTTTTTTGAAATAAATGAATTGGTATTTCATTCACTTCTGGAGCCTTATTTTTTACCAATGACTTCAATGAAGTTGAACTTCTTTTATTCAGATTGGTTCTTGATCATATGTTACTTTCTGAAATAGTTACAAACATTCATTAATAATTGGAATATGTTGTTGTTGTTGTTATGTGCCGTCGAGTCGCCTGCGACTCATAGCGACCCTATGTACAACAGCCCTAAACTCCACTCTGTCCTGTGCCAATCGCACTGTCTCTGACACTCCCATCCCAATTATCCCAGTCACTGAATCAATCCACCTCATAGAGGGCCTTCTTCTCCTGCGCCATCCCTCCACCCTCTCAAGCATGATGTCCCTCTCTAAGGACCGGTCTCTCCTCACTACATGTCCAAAGTAAGTTAGACGGAGCCTCAGAATCTTTGCCTCCAAGGAGCCACCCGGTTTAACCCTCTCCAGGACAAATCTATTTGTTTTCCTAGCAGTCCATGGTATTCTCAATACTTTTCTCCAGCACCACAGCTCAAAGGCATCAATTCTCCTTCTATCCTCCTTGGTCATTGTCCAACTCTCTGATGCATAACAGGTGATTGTGAAGACCATGGCCTGTATCAGACGCACCTTAGTCTCCGGAGAGACACCACTGCTCTTCAGCACCTTGGAGAGGTCCCTAACAGCAGACTTTCCCATATTTGGAATATAGATGCAGGAAATATGAATCTAGAAAAATTGTAAAAGTTGTAAAACTATTAAATGGGATAAAGATCTACATCCTAGGCATTAGAGAGCTAAGATCTACTGGTTGGCAATTTTTATAAAAAAATTAAAAAAATCGTAGGATCTACTATGCTGGAATGATAAATTGAAAAGGAATTATGTGGCATACTTTGGTACAAAGAGTATGTAAAAATATATTCTGAAATACAGTACTGTGAGTGATGGGATACTATCCTTACACATAGAAGAAAGATCAATTAAATATATATATTATTGTAATAGAGACAGCAACCACTAAAACCAAACATGAAGGAATTAAGTTGATCAAACACACAATCTAAATGCATCAGTAACAATCGATGACTGGAAGGCAAAAGTTTAAAGCAAGAAGAAAGACTGGCAGTTGGAAAACAAGTTTATGGTGACAGAAATGAGGCTGGAAATGGAAGGTTAGCATTTTGTACAAGGAATGATTTATACAATGCAAATATCTTTTTTATAAAACATAAACTATGACTATGCACATGGACCTCACCTGTTAGTGAGCAATCAGATTTACTACATCTGTGGAGAGTAGATGGAGAAGATCAATGTCAGTAGTCACACAAGGCCAGAAGTTGACTGTGGAGCAGATAATTATGAATTGCTCAATTTATCAATTGAATCTGAAGAAAATGAAAACATATCTATGAGAACCAAATTATGACTGTTAGCACATCCCAACAAAATTTAAAAATCTTCTCAAGAATATGTTTGATGCATTGAACCCTAATGACTGAATACTAGATGAGTTGCAAAATAATGACACAACCCATGAAGAAAGCAAAAGGCCATTACAAATATAGTAAAGAATTAAAAGACAAAATGAATGTCAGAAGTGACAATGAAACTTGCACTAAAACATAAGGAAGCCAAATCAAAGGGGGAAAATGCTAATATAAGAGAGCTGAATAGATTTCAAAGGACTGTTAGAGAAAATAAAGTATGATAATGAAATGTGCAAAGAGAAAATAACATACTCAGCATTTCTCAAGCTGAAAAAACTATAAAGCAAATTCAAGGCTTGACTTTCAATATGAATGATGTGGGAAGCATCAAAAGAAGATGAATAGAATTTACAGAATCACTGTATCAGATAGTATTGGTTGAAACTTCCCATAGCTGTAGGACTTCTAAATGGATAATTCAGAATGGCTAGTGGACAGAACTGTTATTGTCTTTACAGATTTTCAGAATCAACTAAGGTGGCTTGATATACCCTTATTAAATCACATTTGTAGGCTGGTGTATCCACTATCACAGTCAAGATATGGAAACCATCACTTCAAACATTCCTCATGTGCTTTATAAACCCATTCACTTTTCCCCCTATCACACTTCTAGCACTTAGAAATTAAGCAATCTGTTTGCTACCTCTATGCTTTTGTCATTTCAAGAATGTTACACAAAATGGAATGTTATAGAATGTAACCTTTAGGAATTGATTGGATTTTTTTCAACTCAATATAATTCCCTTGAAATTAGTTCATGTTGCTATGTGTCTCGATGGTTTATTCCATTCTGTTGCAGAACAACCCAAGGGTAGCATCTCTCTGGTGGCTGGAATTCACCAGTGGTTCTTTGGGAGAAGAATGAACATTCCCTTCTAGTGTGATTTACAGAGTAATGCCAAGAAACTGCACTGCAATCCCAAAGGTATGCAGTTCAAATCCACCTGCTGCTCCTTGAAAGAAGGATAAATAATTTCTTCTCATGCAATTACTTGTCTCTGAAAACTTGCTGGAGGGTCAGCTATGGGTCAGTTCTGACTTGACGGCATACAACAACAAAAAAACCTCCTGGAAGTTCGACTATGAGTCAGTCTGACTTGGTGGCAATGAGTGAGTTCATGATTATAGTATGATATTCCATGGATAGGATGTACCACAGTCTACATTTACTCATTGAAAGCACAAGTCTTTTTAAAAGAAACATGGTTTACTTGCACAAAACTGATCAGTCTTGCAAGATCTTTAATGCCCTTGAAGTGGTTTTTGTGGGTGTGAAACAAATGGTGAGAATTTTAATTGGTCCCTCTTATTATAGTATTGAAATTAAGTCTACTTAATTTATCAAGTCATGTTCATGCCCTGATTTTATATACTTGTATCTATCAATAAACATTGTGATACTTGAAAAAAAAAAGACATCTGGGTTCTTCCCCACTTTTTAAAAAAAATAAATAAGCTACTATCAACATTTGAGTGAATATAAGTTTTCATTTCTCTAGTAATTATGCATTAGAGTGAACTTGTTGGATTATAAAGTAATTGTATGCTTAATTTTGTGAAAAAAAAATATTATCATTCCCATTTCATGATGGCTTGCACCATTTTACATTTCCACCAGCAACGAATATACTCTCTTGTTCCTTTGCATTATGGCCAACATTTGCTAATGCCACTATTTTGTATTTTGGCCATGATGCTAGGTGCATACTTGCAATCTTTTTTGTTGAAATACCCTTTTATATCTTTTTGTTTATATTCTAAGTGGTTTTTTAAAAAGTAATTGAATTTTACTTTATGTTGTTTATCTATGCTAGATACAAGTCCTTGGTCAGGAGGCTCAGGCGGCCTCCCTCGCCTGAGGGAGTTATACTGCTAACTCACAGGCAACACTTTTCTGGTGGTTCAAATACACCAGTGAAATGAGTAAGAGGGAGAAAGCCAGGCAATCTGTGCAATTTACAGCCTCCTGGAAACCTGCGGGAGAGCCAGTTAGAAGTCAACTCTGACTTGACGGCAGTGAGTTTTTATGTGAGTCCTTTGGCAGGTGTGTGGTTGTTATAGATTTTGTATTAATCTTCAGTTGTCTCATAAGGTGTTGTGTTTGTTTTTTTTTTTTAATACTGACATTTTAGCAAAGATATTCTTTAAATAGAGAACGAGAGACTTCAGTAAATCAGAGAAAAATATATTTTGGATCTTTTTGTCTTCAAAGTTAAGTTAACACAAGGCATACAATAATAGTTTTACTCAAATTACATACATTATATACCATAATTAATTCATCACATTACTTTCATTATTTGAAAATTATGAATGATTTCTTACCACCTATAGAATGAAAGTTCATCCCATAACCAAAATACCCTATGGTGTTTTTCACAAGATTCTTAAGCCAGATTACTTTTTCTATTCTTTTCTCAACAAACTGTGAGAAGCTTGGGCTCTTTGTCTTTTTTTTTTTTTTTTTTATTGCCCTGACACCAGTGGGATCTTCTTCCTCTTCATTCACCCACTCCACCTTCAATTGCGGGCTGGTATTGGATTCAGTGTGAGAGGCACAAGAGGAAGAGATCAAAGCTCACTTCAGTGATCCAGGAGAGCTATGGCAGTGATAGTGATGGGGTGAGTTAAAATTTTGTGAAGAAATTCCTTCAAAAAAGATGAGTTTTGAGAGATATCTTTGAAATTTTTAACCTAGTATCTGTCTATCTTTCCCTTTTGGATATTGAGACATTCACACAAAGCCAACCAGCCACTACCCTCAGGTCAATTCTGATCCACAGATGCTCATTGAACAGCCCTCATGGAGTTTTCCAGGCACTAACAGCTGGTAGTTTTGAACTGTTGATGTTTTGGTTAACAGTCCAGTGTGGTTTAGTCTATAGGGAGTTTCATTAGTAATCCAAACGTGATACCTCTCTAGAAGTTCAAATCCCCTGCCACTCCACAGGAGAAAGATGGGCAATCTTCTCTTGTGTGATTTACTACCCCTGAAAACCTGCTGGAGGGTTGGCTATGTGTCCTGACTCCACAGCAGTGGCTTTCACATGTAACACAGAATCAGGCAGTGTGTGATGGCTTCATAATACCCCTTCATTATTAAGACCTTCTAAGGCCCTCTCTGAGGTGGATTGATTCAGTGACTGGGGTAATCGGTATGGGTGTGTCAGAGACAGTGCGATTGGCACAGGACAGAGCAGAGTTTACGGCTGCTGTACATAGGGTCGCTATGAGTTGCAAGCGACTTAATAGCACATAACAACAACAATAACAAGACGCTTCTCTAACTTTCCTATTAAAAATGACTGCACTCGTCCAGCAGCTGGCTGTCACAGGGGGTGGAGTACCCTGTTCATCTGGTGTTCTTGAGTGATACAACAATTAATACGCTTGGCCACTAAACAAAATGTTGGAAAAAGAGTACAGTCCGAGATGCCTTGGAAGAAAATGCCTGGGAGTCTGTTCCTGAAAAATAAGCCCATGAAAACTGAGCGGAGCAGACACATGAAATCCATGTGACTCAGAATCAACTTTAAGAAACCTAGCTGGCAAAAAAAGAAAAAAAAAGAAAGAAAAGAAAGAAAGAAAAAAAAAAAAAAAGAAAGAAAGAAAAGAACCTTGCTGGCTTTCTGTTCCTCCTCTGTTCTAGAAGTGGACAGCATGCCCCTGTCAGCCCTGCTGCCTGGGTCTATTACAACTGACAGGGTGGCCTGACTTGACCTTATGTAAACAAATTTGAAAGTGACAACTCCCTTTATCCTCTGTCCTTTCTGTAGACAGCAGTGTGTGGCCACTAAATGCAGGGATATTGGAATTACAGATCCAATCGCACCATAATCCTGAAGTATCCCACAGATAACACTGCCTCCTAGCACAGTTAATTCGAGCTGTGATTACCAGGCCTGCGCCTTTGATTCAAACAACCAGCGACCATCCACGCATCCTTAACTGGCTAACTCAGAGGGTTTTTTGAAGCCTTTAGACAGAAAATCTCTCTTTCCTAATTTTATGGCTAATCTTTCTCTCTCTTGTCCTCGCCCTAGTCTACATACCTTTCCCTTTAAATGGAAACATAATTTTGCCATTTAAGAAAAAACCCAACAACAATCCTGCTCTAAAGTACAAGGGCTAATAATCACTCCGTGCTTAACATTCCAGTCACGTGATGTGGAGGAGACTAAATCAGTTAAACAGCAAGATGCAACACAACTAATTTTCATGTAAAAAGGCGGGGGAGGGGGTGGGGGTGACTGCCTGAAAAAAAAAAAAAAAAGCCAAACCATTGTGATTTTTTTTAAGCTGTTAAAGCCCAAACATCCTTGTCTATCAGTTTATGAATTATTAATTAAAAAAAAGGAAGAGAAAAGAGGCTTTCTTTTTCTAAATCTCATCTGCTAACCACGAAGGCCTAGAGCGGCCCACACTGATGCCTGA
Source organism: Elephantulus edwardii (assembly GCF_000299155.1). Taxonomy (NCBI): domain Eukaryota; kingdom Metazoa; phylum Chordata; class Mammalia; order Macroscelidea; family Macroscelididae; genus Elephantulus; species Elephantulus edwardii. The sequence goes on from NW_006399858.1 coordinate 2,938,278, forward strand.
TTTACATAGTCCCAGTTGGAAGTTAATGAAGACTGCTGAGCCACCTTTCAACATGCAGATAAACCTTCATGTATTTAAAAGCAGGGAATCTGCGCTTGTTCCTGGCAAATTATTCATCTCAGATCTGAAGTTTCTGACACCGCCTGCGTCAGATAAACTGTCACCCAAATTGCAAACTAATTAGTGATTCAAACATTTTTGAGCTGATTGATGACAGAATAATTTACGCTTGTTTCTCAGTTTCCAGCTGGCACGGGCTGCTGACTGGGGCCCTAATTAACGCGAGTACATCAGTCATGTTCTGCCAAGGCAGCACATACAATTAAAAGGCAGTTTAAATGGAATATCACATTAAAAAGGCTGGGGGATGCAAATGTGAGGAAACAGCGCTTTAGGAAGAAATGACAACAAAAACCCACAAACCAAAACAGAATGGAAGATTTTTTTTTAATGGAGAAGTAAATTGTACTCTACATTGAACATTTAACAACAACAACAAAAATAACCAGAAGGAGCCAGACTAGGCATACTAAGTATTTTTGTATTTAAAGAGTTTTATTGAGATGAGTGTTTATTGCTCTTTTTAGTGCAAACAATTTGGATAATAGCCCTTTAAATATGTTCTTGTGCAAAAGGAGGCCTCTTTGTCTAGTAAGTAGTGTTTAGATGATTGGGATTCTCTGGAGGCTTCAGGAATGTTTTAGCTTTATGAACCGGTCCCAGTTCAGTGGTCCAGACTGAGTACAGGTGACCTTTCTGTTGACCTCCGGACACCAACAGATCTTTCTAGTTCCTCTGTCTACTCCACGAGTTCATTTTTACCATGGAAGCACATGGTCAATTCTTCAAGGCTACAAGCTGCTTGAGGCCATAGGCCAGATTTTTTATATCTTCATGGTTCCCAAAGTCCCAGATAAGCTGGTTTGCACAGAATGATAACACCACATGTAGTGTCATTTCTGGTTCACAACCTTTCCTGTAGCTCCCTCTCTCCTTCCTTACATTTCTTTTTAATTTTTGTTTTGCTTACAAAGTTTGCATGCTTGATTGCTTAGGATCACTACCTCAGTGTTTGCAGGCTTATGCTAAAATAACCATAACAATTGTGGGTACCATTGTGATTTACATTTTTTTATAAGGAGACAGACTTGGGGGTTAAAGTTCCCAAGACCATGCAGGTACCAGTGAATGAGGAGCCTGCCTGGTCCTGCAATCACATAGCAGATTGCTTTCCCTTTGAAGTGCCACACTTCCCTTAGTGATGGTATGTGTGGGGCAAAGGCAGGGTTGGAAGTCGGATCTCCAGGGTTCTAACAATCCATTACCTGTGATAACATTTACACTGAATAGACATGTAAGATATATTTTGTTCAGGGTGAAATGTCAATTCTAGAGAAAACTGCACTTCAGCAGTAATTTACTTGAGACATAATTAGGAGCCTTTGTTGCACAGTGGTTAAAATCTTAGTAACTACAGGTCAATAGTTTGAACTCTACCAGTTGTTGTGAGGGGAGAAAGCAGGCTTCCACTAAGACTTACAGCCTTGGAAACTTTCTAGGACAGTTCTATTCTGTCCTAAAGGACTCCTATGAGTCTAATTTGATGCAACTACAATTGCTTTCCCCCCCCTCTTCGCTAATCTAGGTCTGGAATGTGGCTCTGTGCATGCAGCTATGGACAAGACTGAAGTCCTACCTCAAAAACTTCTATGTAGAAGAAGAGTGTATTATAGAACAGAGCTCAAGCATTATGACTGTACTAGGTGAAGAGACCTGGCAGCAGAAACCTGACAAGGAGTGAAGACTGAAGCAGGCATCCAGCTGTGGTGTCTCTGAGCTACATCTGTCTTCAGAGAAATGGAAGGCACTGATCTCAGCAGAGCAGGCAGGGGAATGCTTAGTCATAAATTCACCTCCTGAGTACGAGGGAATCCTGGTTTTGCAGAGCCAGCAGGTCAGAGACAAAGGTCCCTTTGAGGTCCAAGGAGCGTTTCCCTTCTGCAAAGATCCCAAAGCACAAATATAAATCATCAGAATTGTCTTGTCTAGGTGGGTCGGCTCTGAATGGACAGACTGGTGGAGTGGGGATCTCTTCCCTGTCAATTGCTGAGTTCTGAAAGTAAGTGGTGGGCAGAGGACCGATGCTGTGTGCAGAGGGCACTGTGACTGCAAAAGGGAGTGGTGGAGGCACATTTTGGTTTAACATTTTTGTTGTTCTTGTTGGCTGCCCTCAAGTTGACCTCCAATTTGTGGCGAGCCTGAGTACAACAGGAACAGACCTTTGGGTTTTTGACGGCTGGTTTTTAAGAAGTGGGTCAGTAGGCCTTTCTTCTTAGTCTGTCTTAATCTGAATGATCCACAGAGATATATTCAGCATCCCAGCAACGTGCAAGACGCCAATGAAAGATCATTGGTGGTTACATATGATGGGCATTAACCATCAAGGACATGGAAGTTCTCGGTGCCTGTCTAGGTAAAATATAAAACATAAAAAAATTTAAAATTGAGTAAAACATCTATTTATCCGCCACCTAGCGCCACCCTCAGCTGAGCATCAAAAAAATTGGAGACACTTAAATGTGCCTTGGAAGAAAGGCCTGGCAATTCACTTAAAACAATTAATCTATCCCTGAAAACTAGTGACTACACTTCTATTCTGACAGAGACCACCATGTATCTGAGTTCACTGGATGGTAACTTTTTTAAAAAATCTGTTTGAACTCTACAATTCATGTGACAGTTTCATGTATATGACTTTGGCTCAAATGTTATCATTGGGGATTTCATTAAAATTTTTTTAAAATAAAACTATCCTTAACAATGTTTTTTATGGTTTTGTGCATGTAAACATATAAAAACAGACAAGAAGGGATCTACTACACATTAACCCTGGTTTTTAGTTACCAAATAAGCTGGCACACTTAAATCTCAAAATTGTTGCTGTTGAGTTGAAATTGACTCATAGCTGACTCTCCATGGATTTTCAGAGGTTGTAAATTGCGTAGGAGGAGACTTCCTATCTTTCTCCAGAGGATTCAAACTGCTGAAGAGGTACCACTTTTGGGCCAACAGTGCAGTACCCTCCCCACTAGACCATAGGGAATGCAATTCAAATTCCATGTGAATTTCTCCCTTCTCTTCCTTGGGATTTCACATGACTCTGCTGACTCTCATGACTCTGACTTTCTGTGCCCTGTGCCCTCCTGAGATCATCTTTTACATCCCATCCTTCTCTAACAACATTCTTCAAAACCTGTGTGCAGTTTTAGTGACCTTAGAGATCCTCCCATTGATTTGCATGCTGGGGGTCAGCCACTTGTTCTTCTACAATACAGACAATACGTATTTTTGGCTTTATGGGCTATACAATTTGTGACTTAGCCATTCAAACCCACTACTGGAGTGCAGAGCTACAAACAACACACAAATGAGTAAGCATGCCCATGGTTCTAAAATATTTTATTTAAGAATACTGAAACTTGAATTTAAGCTTTCATGAGTCTGAAAAGATTATTCCTATTTTGATTTTGAAAAATTTGTTTTAAAGTATGAGAATCATTCTTAGCATTTATCTTGTATAATGGGCAGCAGGCTAGATTTGAGCCAAGTGATAGATTATTAACCACTGTTGTATACTTATTAGTGCTTGCTGTTGAATTCCATTAAGCATGGATTTATTCCCAAATTTTTATTTTTCCAACCAGCATGTTAGATGGTGTTCTTTCCTTATCCTGTTAAATTGGAGCTTCAGAAATCTCTGAAGAACCTCTCTGATATTTACAGATTGTTACACTAAACAGGAATAGAAGGGATGGTCATATACAATTCTTTCAAACAGTAAGAAAAATTATTCGTGACTGGAATAAGCTTTTCTCATGAATAGAACAAGAGTGGATGACGGGTTAGCTTTTGTTTAGTTGATAAAATGATATGTATTAAGTAGTAATGTTATAATAAAGTAGAAGGAGGGTAGACTTTGGCATCTGGCATGGAATCCTGTTTCTATTTCTTGCCAGCTGTGTTCTTGGCCAATCTCCTTGTGTTTCTCAGGTCTCTGTGTCTCCTCTGCTGTGTGGGAGTAGTAATTCCCTCTTCGTAGAATTGGTCTGAGGATGTGAGCTGACGTATGTGAGCAGGCACCTAGCACAGTCCCTGAGGCCTGACGCCTCTCCATAAATGTCACCGGATGACATTGTTCTCTCTCCTGCTTCTATTGAAGAGTTAGACAACTTGGGATCTTGGCAGCTTGACATTTCTTTGTAAAACAAAGTGAATTCATGGTGAGTCTTTGAACTTGGAATGCAAACATGTAAAGCTTTCATGACTTTGTTTTTGTAACTGGCAAACAGATGCCACCCCTGCCAAGCAGAGCTGGGCACCTATGCAAGTTGAAGAGAAACAATGAGGCCATATTGGGAAAGAAGCTAATTTGGAGAAAGAAAGCAGAAAACAGCGTCAGTTACAAACCGAGTCTTTGTTCTTATCTTCAGTCAGCTATTAGGGGATTTCCTGAATCTGAGACCATCATGCCTTTGTGTTTCTGAAAAGATGGTGAGAAATAGAAAGAATGAATGTCTGATACTGGGAAATCTACTAAATGGAGAAACCTGTACTGAGTAGTAAAAAATAAATGCATTTTACTTGGAAAGGTCATTGAAAGAAAGGAAGAATTTCAACAAGCTGGATTGAAACAATGGACTCAAGTACATCAGATAATGAGGATAGCACAGTTCAGGGTAGGGTGAAGATGGATCCATTGTTCATAAGGTCACTGTGAATCTGGGCCAACTTGACAGTACTTAACAATAACACGGTTGCTTTAGAGAGTGCATATCAGAATAGAAATCTGCTTTAGGGAACTTTTAATCACTGAATTCTTAGAAATAGATTCCCAGGTTTCATCAGACACCGCTGGGAGAATCTGAATCTTTAGTGCTTTGTTTAACAGCTACATGAGAATAGTAGGAATTGTTCAAATGCCAGCCCAAAGTACATTCCATTGACTTGGGTTATGTATATGAAAAAAAAATAGCAAAACTATATTCCATTGACTGAAGATTATTTATATAAAAATAATAAAAATTGCCAAAAAAGAAGCCTCCATGTGCTAGTGCTATAATGGCCCTAGACCCTGAACTTGGGATCATCTACTTGCAGTCCCAACTTCTAGGGCTTATGGGATGGAGGAGACTCTGAACAGTCATCGCCACACAAGTGAAGCTTTAATAGCAGATTATGGTAATGCTACCACAGGAGGAGTGTCAACTTTTTATAATTTAGCCTTCTTTTTACTTTATTTTTTAAAATTTAATTTTAATTTATACTACTATATTTACAAATTTATATACATTCAGACCAGATTCTTCCAATTTCCCTCACTCCCCCCATCAAATTGTACAGCCTCCTACCCGCACACATCCTCATCCCTCCGCTTCTCCACTCCCTCCTCCTTGTATCATCATACTCATTCTACAATAATGGTTTTATACAATATTTGTCCTTATGGGACTGAGTTAGTTCACTCAGCGTAATGCTCTCCAGACCCTCCCAAGTTGGGTAGTAATTTACAAAGTTATTGCTCCCGTGTGCTGCATAGTATTCCACTGTGTGAATGTACCATAATTTCTCAATCTACTTGAACTTCATTGTGCTTGAACAGTTGGGGTGTTTCCATATTCTTGTGATGGTGAGTAACGCTGCTATGAACAGTGTTGTACAAGTCTCTGTGTCTCAGTTCTCATTTGCTTGTGGTATATTCTAAGCAGTCAAATAGCTGAGTCATATGAAATTTCTATGTTCAGCTTTTTTAGGAAGTGCCAAAGTGCCTTCCAAAGTGGTTGTACCATTTTACAATGCCAGTCATTGCAAATACATTTTATAAGAAACATAAATGCAGGTTATACAGATGGATTTCACCTGATGGTATGCATAGGAATCAGATCGATTACATCTGTGGAAAAAAACCACTGGAGAAGCTCAATATCAGCTGTGAAAACAAGGCCAGGAGCTGATTGTGGAACAGACCACCAACTACTCATATGCAAGTTCAAGCTGAAGCTGAGGAAAATTAAACTGAATCCACGGGAACCAAAATATGACTTTGAGTTCATCCCACCTGAATTTCAGAACCATCTCAGGAACAGGGTTGAGGCCTTGAACACTAATGAGTGAGGACCTAATGAGTTGTGGGAGGATGTCAAATGTATCATCCAGGAAGAGTGCAAACAGTCATTACAAAGACAGAAGAGAAAAAAAAAAGACCAAAATGGATGTCAGAAGAAACTCTGAATATTGCACTGGAGTGCAGAGAAGCCAAAGCACGAGGAAGAATTCAAGATACTAAAGAGCTGAACAGAAGATTTCAAAGGTCAGCACGGGATGACAAAGCAAAATATTACAATGAAATGTGCAAGGAGCTGGAGTCGGAAAATCAAAAAGGCCGAACTCGCTCAGAATTTCTTAAGCTCAAGGAACTGAAGAACAAATTCAAACCTCTAGTTGCTATAAACAAGGATGCTTTAGGCAGAATATTAAATGATCCAGGAAGTATTAAAAGAAGATGGAAAGAATATATTGAGTCACTGTATCAAAAGGAACTGGCAGACACAGAAGAATGTAATGAAATAACATATGAGCAAGAGCCTATGGTGATGAAGGAAGAAGTTCAAGCTGCTTTGAAGGAAATAGCAAAAAATAAGGCCCCAGGAATAGATGGTATACCAACTGAAGTATTTCAGATAACAGATGTTGCCCTGGATGTGCTCACCAAGTTGTCCCAAGAAATCTGGAGAACAACCACTTGGCCAACTGACTGGAAGAGATCTATATTTGTTCCCATTCCAAAGAAGGGTGACCCGGCAGAGTGTGGAAACTATAGAACAATATCATTGATTTCACATGCAAGCAAGATTCTACTAAAGGTTATCCAAAAATGACTGGAACAGCACATCAGCAGAGAACTACCAGAAGTCAAGGCTGGGTTTAGAAGAGGTGGTGGTACTAGGGATATTGTGTATCGGATATTAGGTGGATCTTAGTGGAAAGCAGGGAATGCCAGAAGAATGTCTATCTGTGTTTCATTGACTATGCAAAGGCATTTGACTGTGTGGATCATAACAAGCTGTGGCTGACTCTGAGAAGAATGGGAATCCCAGAACACTTGACTGTGCTAATGTGAAACCTATACTTGGACCAACAGAACAGAGCAGGGAAACACTGCATGGTTCAAAATTGGGAAAGGAGTATGCCAGGGATGTGTCCTATCTCCATACCTTTTCAACCTATATTTAGAACAGATTATCTGAGAGGCTGAGCTCTATGAGGAGAAGTGTGACATCAGGATTGGTGGAAGATCTATTAACAATCTGTGTTATGCAGATGACACAACCCTGCTTGCCAAAACATGAGAGGGTCAAGAATTGCAGCCTTCCGTATGGATTGAAGCTCAATGTCAAGAAGGCAAAGATTCTCACCACTGGACCAATTGGCAGCATCAGGATGGATGGTGAAGAGATTGAGATTGTTAACAACTTTAGTCTGCTTGGCTCCACGGTCAAAACTCTTGGCACCAGTATCCAGGAAATAAAAAAAAGGTATTGCCAACTCTGCTGTTAGGGACCTCTCCAGGGTACTGAAGAGCAATGGTGTCACTCTGGAGACTAAGGTGCGTATGATACAGGCCATGGTCTTCGCAATCAATTGTTATGCATCAGAGAGATGGACAATGACTAGGGAGGATAGAAGGAGAATTGATGCCTTTGAGCTGTGGTGCTGCAGAAGAGTATTGAATGTACCATGGACTGCAAAGAAAACAAACAAATTCATCCTAGAGAAGGTTAAACCAGGCTGCTCCTTGGAGGCAAGTATTCTGAGGCTTCATCTGACATACTTTGGACATTTTGTAAGGAGGACAGGTCCTTGGAGAGGGACATCATGCTTGGGAGAGTGGAGGGACGGCGAAGGAGAGGAAGACTCTCGATGAGATGGATTGATTCTGTGAGTGGAGTGGTGGGAATGAACCCTAACCCTAACCCTAACCCTAACCCTAACCCTAACCCTAACTCTAATCCTAACCCTGTGTACAGATGGGACTCTTGCCCAAACCTGTGCCATCTTCATAACCCTTCTATGGTTAAGCCTATTGTGACAGTCATTGTGTCAATCCATGTATTTGAAGGTCTTCTCCTTTGCTGAATCACTACTTTTCCAAACAGGATATCCTTTTCCAGGGACTGGAACTCCTAAAAACATGCTCAAATATGTGAGGCAAAGTGTCACCCTCCCTGGCTGCAGTTCTCTCAAGGCAGATTTGTTTGTTTCTTTTTAATTTTTAAATAAATTTTTTATTATATACTAGTTTACTTAAAAGCTCACATACATTGTTTTTAACACTTGATCTTTCCTGTTTCCTTTACTCCCTTCCTCCACCCATCAAATTGTGCGACCCAATGATTAATCCCACCACCTCCGCCCATCCTCACCCCTCTGCTTCCACCCTTCCCACCTTAGATCATACACATTCTACAATAATGGTTTTAGAGAGTATTTGTCTTTATGGGACAATAGTTAAATAGTTAATTCACTTAGACTAATACCCTCCGGATAAATAGTTAGTTCACTTAGCATGATACTCTCAAGTCCCTTCCAAGTTAGGTTTGTTATGTGATGTGCCGTTGAATCACCTGTGACCCATAGTGACCCTATAAACAGCAGCTCTGAATCCTTCCCTGTCCTGAGCCAGTCTCATTAATTCCGACACACCAACGTCCATTGTGCCAGTCACTGTATCGATTCATCTCATCTGAAGTCTTCCTCTCCTGTGCTTGTCCCTCTACCCTTCCAAGCATGATGCCCTTCTCCAAGGACTGGTCTCTCTTGGCCATGTGTCCAAAAGTATGTGAGATGGAGCTTCAAAATACTAGCCTCCAAGGAGAGATTTGGTTTCATCTTCTTCAAGACAGACCTATTTTTTTTCTTGGCAGTCCATGGTATGTTCAAAACTCTTCTCCAGCACCATAATTCAAAGGCATTAATTCTTCTGTCATCCTTAGTTATTGTTCAACTCTCTAAAGCATACCAAGTAATTGGAGAAAACCATGGCCTGGATGATGCGCACTTTCCTATCTAAACTCATATTATTGCTTTTCAGCACTCTGGAGAGGTCCCTGGCAGCAGATTTTCCCAATCCAATTGGTCTTTTGATTTCCTGACTGCTTGTGCTAAAAGTGTTGATTGTGGAGCTGAGCAAGCTGTAATTGTTAACAATCTCAATCTCTTCTCCATCTATCATGGTGCTGCCAATTGGCCCAGTGGTGAGAATCTTTTTCTTTTTGATGCTGAGCTTCAATCCTTATTGAAGACTATTCCATGATCTTCTGCAGCAAGCAGTTCAGGTCTTCCTCAGTTTCAGCAAGTTAGGGAGTAATTTACAAATTTACATTGCTCCTGTGTGCTGCATGTTATTAGATTGTGTGTACTATAATTTCTCTATCCATTCGATTGTGGTTGTTTGGGCTATATCTATGTTCTTGTGATGGTAAATAAGACTGATATCAACACTGGTGTATATGTCTCCATTTATGCCTCAGTTCTCATTTTCTTGGGGTATATTACAAGCAGTGGAATAGCTAGATCATATGGAATTTCTATAACTAGCTTTTTGAGGAAATACCAAACTACCTTCCAGAGTGGTTGTACCGTTTTACTATCCCACCAACTGTACATAAGAGTTCCTATCTTTCCACATCCTCTCCAACATTTATTACTTGCTGTCCTATTAAACTTTGCCATTGCTACCGAGGTGAGATGGTATTTCATTGTTGGTTTTGATTTGCATCTCCCTTATTGCCAGTGATTTTGAACATTTCTTCAAGTGTCTGTTGGCCATCTGAATGTCTTCCTCTGTGAAAATTCTTTGCATGTCTTTTGCTCATTTTGTAATTATGTTATCAGTCTTCTTCTTGTGGAGGCCCTGTAGGATTCTATAAACTATGTATCAGACCCTTGTCTGAAATGATATTGCCGAATATTTGTTCCCAGTCAGTAGGTTTTCTTCTACCTCTGTTGGAGAAAAAAATGATGCTTACAGGGATTTAATCTTTAGAAGGTCCCACTCATGAATTTTATCCTTTCCAGATTGTGCATTTCTGGCTGTATTTGGCAGTCTCTTTATATTGTAGACTAGGCCTTCTAAGATTGATCCCAGTTTGTCTCTGATCAACTTTATGATTTTGGGCTTAACTCCCTAGTCTCTGATTTACCTTGAATTGATTTTGATGTATGATGAGAGATGTGGATCCTGTTTCAGGTTTGTTTGTTCTTTTGGCAATCCACGGTATATTCACTACTCTTCACTAATGATGGGGCATTACGTACTTTCTGCATAGAGTAAAATATCCTGACTTGGGATGGCTCTAGTGTGTAACCTAAGTTGATTAACATTCTAATGAGGTAGATGATACCATAATTTTCACTTAAAAAATGAGGAAACAAAACCTCATATTTTCCTCCTCCTATCCATGTTTTCTTTCTTTCTTTCTCTCTCTCT